>NW_005187769.1:435836-437897 GCF_000239375.1 Pundamilia nyererei | reverse complement strand
ACAGACCTCACAGTGTCTGTCTGTGTGCTTTGGTGTGTGTGTGTGCAAGGTCAGAACTGCTTGTTCAACTTCTTACTATCGCTGTGGAAAGATTCAGATACAAATATCAGAACACGTTTCATAAAGAACAATCAGTTCTAAACAAGGAAAAGGTCATCATGCAGTATTCTATCATCAATAAACTTATATCACTAAAAGCTTATACTGACTACTTAGTACAGTTTTCCATTGATACTCTCCTAGCACCTTGAGGAGCTGTTGTTGTGATTTGTATAAATAAAACTGAATTGAACTGGTCAGTTCAAACACTGACAGAGTAGGTGTGATGCAGCTAAGTGGGAAACATGCTGCTAAATAAAATAAATGAGCTTGTAAAAATATGAAGTAATAATAGTAATATTTACAGCAGTACTATCAGTAAAAAAAAACAAACGCAAATCAATACATGTGTAAGTGCTGAACATAATATTTACAGCAGTGTGTGGTTTGCTGCATCCTGCAGTTCAGGGTTCAGTTTATCTTCTATAAAAAAGCAAACAGACTCTTTGGACCAGCTGTGCTCAGTCTGCAGTCTTCATGAGACGCCTCTCTCCGAGTTTACCTCAGAGCTTCTTCCCTCCAGATCTCACAAACACAGCAGGCCCTCCTGATCCAGGATGCAGCTTTTGTTCAGAGTTTTTCTGCTGGCTCTGATTCTGCAGAGCTGCAGTGCTGAAGCTGCCGCAAAGGAATGTGACCTCCCACCGAAGTTGCGACAGGAGGTACTGCACAAGGTGGGAACTCACAGAAACATCTGCCAAGTCACTACTTGTTGACTGATACCTCTTTACAGTGAAAGGAGGCTACAAAAATATATTTGGTAATTTTTCGGTCTGCTGTGCAAAAATCTGCTCAATTAAGTCTAATTTAAAAATTGAGTTTTAAGTACTATGAACATTCAATGCATTCTGGGAAAAAAGCATACAGTCAAGGCAATTACAGCGTAAGAAGGTTAAATGTTTTTCCTTTCTTTAAAATGTCTTCAAGGTATTCATTACATTAAAAAGTATTTGCAGTATTATTTTGTATCTCCTATGCAGTTTAAGGGCAGATGCTACCACACGGTTCTACTTTACCTACATTTCAAGTAATATTAGGAAACTGTAATAAATCCAGAAAACAAATGCTTGTGGGTTTACCCTAGTTCCTCCTCACAGGTGTTTGAGTCACGATGGGTTCTGGTGGAAGCGTTCTCAGATTATCCAGCAGGTCTGAGGTTGGTGAAGCATGCCAACAGCTCCCTGATGGAGATGAAGGAGGCATTCAACAATGAAACCTTTCTTTTCATCGAGAGAAACATAGTGTAAGTTTGTCAAACTGAGGACAAACAGCAGTTCAGTACCTGCTTACTTTCTGCAAAAGTTTTTTTTTTACTTTATTTATTTTGTTTACAGCTCTGGAAAATGTCTTGTGTTTCAAGTCAACATGTCCATTCCTGATCCCGAGACTTCCAACCACAGCATGGTTCTGGACAGCCCTGGTAAGTCCAAATCAGGCCCAGACTAGACCTTTTATTAAGACATTTGGATGTGAAAGCAGCCAGAGAAATGTCATTAAAAGATTTTTCAAAGTATAAAAACAACTTTCCTAATGTTGTTTGATTTTGGTTGGAAGTGAGAGGTTTGTTCTGATGATTCACAGCAATAAAAAGAAAAAACAAACACTAACACTGCTACCATGATGTCTGACCTACTGAGATAACACCACAGAGCACAGCAATGTTCTCAGTATGGCCACAAGGTAGCTAACATACCAGTGGCCAAGAGAGTTAGACCAGAACCTTGTGAAAAGGATTTTTTTTTTTTAAACTTCCACTTTTTATTTATCAAGTGTTAGGTAATTAAAGTTGTCAGTTAGGTTTTTAGAGATCAGAATGTTGACATATTGGTAAAACCTCAACCACAGGAAAATTTTCTTTTAAAATTCCCTTTTGTATATTACAAAATTTGTACTTAAAAAAGGCAGAAATTGGAGTTTCTGATCTCCAAACTAAACTACAGAACTTTTTTTTAGGGGGACGCC
>NW_005187769.1:433179-434731 GCF_000239375.1 Pundamilia nyererei | reverse complement strand
ACACCTTGTTTTCAGCCATATTAAAGGCTCGCCTTCTGTTAAAGCTCACTCCCGTCTGCTCACTCGTGTACGCACCTGGGTCCATTACACGCATTCCACTCGGTCCGTCACAGCGGACCGTGACAGGGAACTACTTAAAGAGGAAAACAAAATCTTCCAACGAGGTCTCAACTGTTAGTCATTATTGTGGTGAGATGTTAATGATTTTTTTAAATGTGTTCCCATTAGGAGTTATGGAGTTTGGCGGGTTGGTGTCTCCATACAATGATCAGGGCCGAGCAGATGTTTACCAGGGCTGTGCAGACTGTCTGACCGTTGTCTACAGCGGCGTCTTTCAGGGAATTCCAGGAAGGCTGTTGCTCATCTACAGTAAGAATGAAACACCCTAACTTTACAGAGTCATCAGTGAGAAACTGAACAGAAAACTCATGCAAACAGGAGGCAGAAGTGTCCACTGTGCACTCAGCATCACATCATACCAAGTGAAACACAGATAGTGGCCTGAAAGAAATTCTCACTGAAAAAAGGAACATCTGAAAGAATTTGACTTTTTTAAAATGAGCAAATCCTAATAATAATGAAAGTTTCAGAAACTTTAGACCTGAGAGTTCAACAGGATCATATCGACCAAGGGGACAATCTTCTGAAATGGAAAACACAAAGCAGAACTCAACACACTGAATTTAGCAGGTGCCCCACAGAGTGTTCTCATGAAGCTACAGTATTGTGAAAAGCCTTGAATGTTTCTGAAAAAGCCATGAAAAGGAACTAGACCACAAAACTAACTCCAAATGCAAGAGCACCGTGAATAACAAACCTTCCCCTTTGCTCTTGTTGCTATCTTTCTGTCACAAGTCACTCCTGACACTCGACTCCACCCAGCCCACCCTGACTGCACTCTCCGTGGATGGTGGACCCCAAGTTTTTTGTTTTTTTTTCAGTGCTTTGAATTGTTTTTCTCTGCCTTTCAGGAAAAGAAGGGAAGCATACGGACACCGATGAGCTGAAGGCGGGTGAGAGCATCCACAGGAAGCTGGCAGAGTGCCTCAAGTTCAATGTTGAGACAACCTTCATATATGATGGCAAGGCAGGTGAGAGAGAAAATCTGGAAATTAGCTAGCATTTACACTACCTGTTGAAAGGGTTAGTGGTGTTAGTGTGAATAATGCCATTTTCTGCAGTTTCTTTGAAACTGCCTTGCACGGGGTTTGAGTTACATTTTCTCATTTTGTGGGTGTGATCCAGTCAGCCGGCACACGCACATAAACACCACTCCAAAAGTTTCCTGAACAGAAGACAAAACAAAATGATTAACTTACTTTTCAGAGTTGTACGAGCCGGGGTTCACTAACTGATGCTACACAACAATCCAGCATCAAATAAGGTTCAGCCACCCTGTTAAATAGGGCACAGATAATGGGCTCATCAGCAGCAGGTGATTGTTGGCAGATGTAGCTGGCGAGAACAAGAGTTCTCTCACCTCTCTCACACACACACACACACACACACACACACACACACACACACACACACACACACACACACACACACA
>NW_005187769.1:430596-432074 GCF_000239375.1 Pundamilia nyererei | reverse complement strand
AATTCACAGATGGTACTTTCCCAAAGGAAAAAGTACTATAGCTTACTAGGGTATATTAGACTTAACAGTTACTATATACAGTAATGGACTTCTATATATTTTACATCAGATTAAAACTTTGGGTGTAAGAGTCAGATAATTATTTATTAAAAGTTAGAAATTTTAAATGAGAATAAGAAAGAAAATTATGTCTTTGTGCCCCCTTTTCCCTGTTCATGCCCTATCGCCCACCTGGCTAAACTTTGCTAGATCTGCCCCTGCATAGTTACCAGCCGTCAGCTGTAGAAAAAGATCCTGGTGTAGAAAGTAATATTAAATAAATTCTAACAACAGCTTATCAAGCTTAAAAGTGCTGCTGTTGTTCAGCCGCTGGTTTCCTCTTTCTGGTGAGAAGTGGGCCAAAAACAAAGAAGACAGACGGAGTCGCGACACAAAAGCCGATCAGCTGATCATTAAGCAGTTTCACAATTGAAGTAGCATCAGGAGAGAGAGAGGCAGTCGCTCCATATATCTGTTGTTAAGCTTAACACTGGAATGCTTTACAAACATTCAGAGATGAACTTACACACTTGCTTTACTTCTCTCTGGGATAACTTCCTCGGAGATGAAATGCTGGTGAGGCTACAAATACACACAGCCGCTCTATCACGTGATGCATACTGCTGCGAGGTGCTACGGTTATGAGCCGAGTTACGCCATGTAGCAAGTTTTGTGAGGTGCTTTTTTGATATTTAATGGATTTAATGCAAAAGAGCCAAACGGGACAGGCCAAAAAAAAAAAAAAAGTAATTTGAGTCAGTATTGGACCGATACCGATACGTAATATCGGATCGGTCCATCTCTAATTATAACATCATGATATCAACAACAATGGACCTGTTTTCACCCTACCCTGTACTGTCATTAATAGACGAGTTAGGAAAATATAACATTTGAAGACAATTGCAGAAAATAGTAATAAAACTAGGATGGGTGATATTGCCCACACATAATATCACAATATTATGATGAGTGATTAAATATTATCAGTGTATTCTCACGATAGCACTAAATTTCACGATATGACAAAATACAGAAAAATACACGGTAGCTTTGAGTGCAATAACTTTATTGTGAAAAATGGGTCCTTTTGGGTCCTTTTTTCTTGTAAAGAGTTCTAGGCCAGCCTGGTCATTTTCCGCGAAGTATGGCATACATCTACTTTGCCGGGGGGCGGAGGGTGTGTTCCAACTGCAGGGGAATCACACTCCTCAGCCTCCCTGGGAAAGTCTATGCCAGGGTGCTGGAAAGGAGAGTCTGTCCGTTAGTTGAACCTCGGATACAGGAGGAACAAAGCGGTTTTCGTCCTGGTCGTGGAACACAGGATCAGCTCTTTACCCTCTCAAGGATAAAGTGTGCATGGGAGTTTGATGTCCTTTGATGTAGTCTCTCTCTTCACTTGCATACCCACCACAGAGGCCGTGGAGACTGTCAGAAAA
>NW_005187769.1:398632-400404 GCF_000239375.1 Pundamilia nyererei | reverse complement strand
CGCTCCAATGCCAGGCTGGTAGGCAAACTGAAGTGGGTCCAGTGATGAGCTTGTTAGGCGCTGAAGCTGAGCCAGGACCAACCGCTCCAGGGTCTTCATCAGGTGGGATGTCAGAGCCACCGGCCTGTAGCTGTTGAGGTCTTTGGGGTGTGAAGTCTTTGGCACTGGTACAACACAGGAGGTTTTCCAGAGCTGTGGAACTCTTCCCAACCTCGGGCTCAGGTTGAAGAGGTGCTCCATCACCCCACACAGTTGGTCCGCGCAGGACCTGACAACCCTCGAGCTGATGCCATCTGGACCCGCTGCCTTCTTGCCATTAATCCTCCTCAGTTCCCTCCTAACCTGGGTGGTTGAGAGAGACAGGCTGGAGCCTTGTGTTGAGTGTGTATTGGATGCTGTTGTTGGGGGTGGGGGGGAGTGAGCAGGGTGAATAGAGGAGGTGTGAAGTGTCTGAGGTATCAGAGGTGGAACAGCAGCAGTGGGGGTGCATCGTGAAAGTGATCTTAAAGCACTGCTAAACTCTATTCTGACTTACGCCATCTCTACGTTGTCACAAGGAAAAGAGAAGTATAGTTGTTTATTTTTGTTTCTTATTGTCATGTTTCCTCAATGTTGGGACAACATTCATTTAGCAGGGGAGGAATGTAGCACTTGGTAAAGTGTAAAGCTAAAATATGTCCAAAACATTGCATAAATCTGTTGGTATTTGTGTTATTCAACTATATGTTTGGATTTTTTGGCTGCTACATGTTTTTCCACCAGTAGGGGGCAGTCACGGTAAAAGAAAACAATGCTCGAAAAAGAAAAAGAAAAAGAAGTGTGTATTTTTGGGCTCTGTATGTGAAAGCCACGGTTCTGAAGTACCCAAATAAACTCGGTTCTGCTGTTTACACCAAGTTGTCCTGGAGTGGTGTAACAACTACACTACACACTAACTACACGCTAACTACACAGGATTTGCGCTAAATGTTGCAAATCTCTCACATCTCAAAACACCGCCGTCACTTCTAAAACTCCCCCCGTGTCTTAACAGCTAGATGCCACGTTGCCATATCATTTTTTGATTGGTCAACATGGTACTTTTTTCGACCAATAGGAAAGCGTGGGGGGTTGGTTTTGTTTTTGCTCACAGGTGGAGAGTGCTTTCGAGCGTTATAAAACGCCGTTTTTACCGTTTCTTCCTGCAGTAAATAAACAACGACAGTATTCAGGAAGAAAACCAAACATTGCAGATATTTTATCATAACTCTGGTTTTACGTGGCCGATCAACACAATTTAAAAACTGGTATAAAGTCCACACTTTGTCCGTCAGTTGTTCCGTCTGTCCTGCTCACATCTCCAGTGGTTGTCCATGTTGTCATTAACGTGGCTTCACTCCACATCAGCCACGCTGCTTTGCTAGTTAAAACACCGGTGTCGGCACATAAGGACGCTGTCATCAACAATGTTGATTAGCTGCGTATATACGAATGTGAATCGCATCATTGGCTGGACTATGGGATAAGGTGGTATCGTTCTAAACACATACAGGAGCAGCCAGTGACTTACTGACTAACACTACAAAACAGAATTGTTGAAATTTTAATTTTAATTTCAATTCAGGTTAGATTATTTTTGTGCACAACGCAGATTTTCTGTGCGCAGAGACCGTGCCAGCAGTGCGCAATTGCGCACGTGTGCAGCTTAGAGGGAACATTGTTATTAAGGGGTACAGGCAGGACTCCACACACACACACACACACACACACACACACACACACACACACACACA
>NW_005187769.1:392241-398130 GCF_000239375.1 Pundamilia nyererei | reverse complement strand
GTGTGTGTGTGTGTGTGTGTGTGTGTGTGTGTGTGTGTGTGTGTGTGTGTGTATTGGGATATTTTTTGTCTTAAAATATTTAAGCCTGATCTTTTTAGGGCAAATTCAGAGTCAGGATTCAGATTTATCAGGTTAAAATTACAAGAAAGGAAAGGAGGAAAAAATAAAAGGCAGAAAAGGAGATAGGAAATGAATGAAATGGATGAGTAAAAGGTGTGAAAAGAAAGCAGAGACCATGTAAAAGAGAAGGAAGGACAGAGAAATCATGAACACGAAGAAAGAAAAAGAAAACCCTCGCCTCAGTTTAGTTTTATCAATATGTGACCAAATTACAGTCAGAGTGCTTCATACTGTAAAGAAAAGAATGATACTGAGAAAGGCTTGAAGAAACAGAAGAAGAAAACGAGGGTCAATGTTTGAGGAGGAAGAAGAGTGAGAGATGAAGCTCTGAAGTTGAAGTCCAGACTGATCAGGTCACGTTTTATTCTTTGTTCTTAATTATTTGTATTTGAAATAATTAATGATAATCATATTGTATATGATTAGGTTAAAGCATGTCTGACATTTTATTCTTCATCAAAGCGCTGCTGTAGCGCTCCTCTGTCGCCAGGTGGTGCCCTCGGGCTCCTTATACCTCGAGTAGGCTCCGGTGCGCGTCCGCGTGGGACAGCGGGTGCACAGAACGAGCGAGAAAGAGCATCTGACTCCAAACGCGCGCGCGCGCAAGGGAGGATGCAGTCTCGGTTCAGACAACAGACGCGGAGCTGAAAAAGACGAAGAAGAACCGGGAGAACCGAGCCAACCCGCCGACACCGGAACCATCGGGACCAGCAGCGGGCTGGGCAGCAGCCGCCGGGCCAAACCTCCTCCCTGTCGGTGTGACTGTGCTGCAAGCCCCGGAGAGGAGGAGGAAGATGAAGAAAAGCAACCAAAGCAGGCGGGTCAGTGAGAGAGAGAGAGCTCAGGATCGATCAGTGTGATCGCTGATCGTTGACACCGATCGCTGGTGTTTTCTGTCCGTTTGTTTGCGTCACGTGACGCTGCTTTGTGCTTTATTGAAGCTTCATTTTTGTTTAACCTTTATTTAAACACATCTCTGACACAAACTGAGCTGAGACAGGTGATGTGAGGTGAGGGTGGTGCAGTGATGCCTCCACCCTGCTCGGAGCTGCAGCTTCGTTCAGGAAGTTTCTCCTTTTTTTGTTCACAAAGAAAATCTGCGGTTTCAACACCATCGATGACGTCACGATGCCGCCATAGCCATGGCTCTTTCTTTTATTTATGTAGTTATTTTTCTTCTCGTTATTTTGTTTTCATTTCATTTCTATTTATGAAGACAATCATTACATGTTTACATCTTTGCCTTGTTTTTATCGTAATTCCTACCTGTGTGCATTTCTCTTATTTGCCAGTATTAGGAATCTGTCAGTATAATTTTATGTGATTGTTTCACACACGTGTTTGAGATTCTTCCCAGTTTAAACGTCTGATGAAAACTGTGTGTAGATCAGGTTCATTCTGCCTCTAATGACCTGTTTGGTATACAGTTTTAGAAAGCTGCAGTGCTCCCATTTTTTCTTTACCTCAGATTTCTTTTTTGTCTCTCGGCCGTTTCGCGTCACCTCTACATTGTTTACTGTTTTTGTTTCCCACCGAGGTCATTTCCTGTTTTTCTGATATAATTTTGTGTCTTCAAATATTACTTATTTTATATGTCATGTTTATATCTCTCCTGGGTAGTTTAATGCCTGGTTTAGTCTCTCTCAGGCCGTTTGCCTGTTTGTGTCTTTGAGCTCGATCCTCTCTGTTGTCTTTATTCTTTGTGGGTCAAATGTTTTCTGTCCTACTCTCATTTGCTTATTGCCTTGCCTCTGTGGGTCTTCCCATCTTTCTTAGATTCTTTTGTTCCTCTTGCATTGTATCTTCATCGGTCTCCGTTGGTCTTTGTGTTTCTCTGAATCCTCCTGTTATCGTTGTGTTGTAGGGTGTTCAGGACTCCGGTCCGCTGCCCGTCCAGCAGCCGGAGAAGGTGGGCTGGATCCGGAAATTCTGCGGTCGAGGGATTTTCAGGGAGCTGTGGAGGAGTCGGTACATGGTGCTGAGAGGAGACCATCTCTACATCTCAGACAAGGAGGTGAGAACACCAATCAGAGAAACTGGACAGACCCCCTATGGGCTGCTGGTTCCAGTCTGCTGGACAGGCCAGGGAGGACTGTGGGTAGGCTGTGCCAGACGACAGGTTTACCGGGTGCAGCTAATCCGTAGCTCACATCTCTGATCTAGTTTGATATTTTCTCTGTGGTGTGTTGTTCAGATAAAAAGAGCTCAACAGTTAAACAGAGATTGTAGATGCATCATTTACAGATGTTTGCAAGGAGAAACAGGCAGAAGCTGTGAGATGGTCCTAAAGCAGAGTGTTTCTTATTTAAACGTCATTTTCAGAATTGTAAAACCTTATTGTGGATGTAAGAGCCAAATTATGTGGACAATTTGCATCCAACTCATTGTGTAACATTTTATTTGGTGGTATTTGATGGTTTGGGCCCCAGGAAGACTAGCAACCACTGTTGTGGAAGCTAATGGGGTTCCTTATTAATAAACAAATAAACAATGCAGTAAAAAGACAAAGAAATGTCATGTGAAACAGAGGAAATGGGGATTAATCCAAAGGAAGATGTAAATGTTTGTGGGTTAACGCGTTTGAGGCCGGACCTTGGATTTTCATCAAGTGAGAGGATCTCGGCAGTCCCGCTCTGTTTATTTTCAGCTCTGATGACGCTGAGTCATTTCTAAACAACGGCAAGTCACACAGAGTGATCATGTGACCTCTGATGTCATGTTCTGATTTCAGAAATATGTCCTGAGTGAAGAAGAGACAGACATGATGTTTGTGAACAAACAAGACCTCATCCCACAGAGTGGTTTCATGGCAGCGAGTGCTGCTTTTAATCCTGCCGGCTACACACAGCTGGCAAGGGTCATTTCCAGCTGGGAGGGGTTTCAGGGGCTTCCTGAGGGTATCATCATCTCTGATGTTTCGCCAGAACTCCCTCAAAAGCTGTTTAGGGTTCAAGCAGTAGAAGTGAGCCGCTTTCTCTGAGAGTAGCTCGGCTCTCCTGTAGAGATCAGGTGAAGAGCTCAGTCATTTAAGACTGACTCACTGTACCACTGCTGCTCCTCCACATAGAAAGGAGCCAGTGGAGGACACCTCCCAGGTCAGGTGTTATGGGGCAGATCACAGACACGCTGCAGATATTTCTGTATGGCCCTCAGCTGTCCTGGGAATGCCTCAAGGAGACTGGGAGAGGAAGGTCTGGAAGTCTCTGTCTAAAGTGCTGCCCCCAACAACCAAATAACAGGTAAAAGATGGACATCCCTTATTTTCTCTGTGGTATATGTCCGTATATTCCCTGAACGCAGTGTGGAGGCAGGTGTAAATGTGGCTGCAGCAGGTGTGTTTGGACTAGGAAGTGTTCGCACTGACCTTATGTAAGCGTCTATTACGCAAGAGCACAGCAAAGATCGTGGACGCTGAGTCAGACTTTGTTCTTGCCAAAACTCTGAGTTTAACTCTCAGGAAGAGGAGGAGGACGATGTCTGTCAGCTCGTGGACACATCAGGACACAGGAAATGCCTCGCAGCTGGCTTTGAGCTTCTCTATTTCACAGATAGAAACAAAAAGAAATACAGTAAAGGGAAAAGATGCCTGAGGATCACACACAAACCTGCCACTCAAAATCCATTCACTCAGTAAAACCAGAGCTCCACCTTCTTATGTACAGTAACCTTGCAGCAGTCATATTATTGGTCATGTAATGTCATCAAAACGCTCCAAAAGGCTCCAACAACACAAACACGATCCAGGGTCCAGTTCAGGTGAAGGCTAGCAGACAGCTAACAGCTACAGCCTTCTGTGTCACCATCCACCTGTCAGTCACAGAGGTCACGCCCCCAATAATGCAAACTTTGATGCACGTGAGCCACAGAAGAATGCAAAGAATGCAACACGGTGAGTTATAAACAGGTGTTATGAAGGAATGAGGAAACGTCAAAGGTGCACTCACGTTTCTTAAAAGTACAAAAAATCAGCTGATTCATGGATTTGTGATGTTTTCATCAGGCTGTCGCCTTTATCGCCATCAAAGTCTCTCAGAAAACATTTTTTATATTTTTGCTTGTATTATTAACTGCATCCATCAAACAAGTCAGTTTTTAAAGAACGCAGCTACACCAAGACTACAGTTAACATTTCATTTCACAGTATTACATGAATCCGAAAAGAAGTCAGAGATGACATTCGCTCCCTTTCTTAATAAAAATTCTGGAAAAGATGGTGGCTGCACAGGTTTATAGACATCTCAGTGGAAATAACTTGTACGAACAGTTTCAGTCTGGCTTCTGTTCATGTCACAGTACAGAAACAGCCCTAGTAAAAATCACCAATGATCTTCTGCTTGCAGCTGACTCTGAACTCATTCTCCTTGACCTTACAGCAGCTTTTGACACTATCTCCCACTGCATCTTTCTTCACAGATTAGTATCTATTGGCATCAATGGTACAGTACTCTCCTGGTTTACCTCGTATCTCTCTGGCCGCTCACAGTTTATTCAATTACTCACTCAAAGATCAGGATCTACTCCAGTTAATTCTGGTGTATCCCAAGGCTCTGTCCTGGGTCCTTTACTTTTTATCATCTATCTCCTACCCCTAGGTAATATTTTCAGGAAGCATAACAATCAAGGTCTGGTTTACTCACAACTTTCTTAAACTTAATGGCAATAAAACAGAATTCATTTTAATAGGCACCAGATCAAAACTGACTAAAGTCCCAACCTTTCATTATCCATTGATAACTCTGATGTCACACCCTGCCCTCAGGTTAAGAGTCCATATTTATCCGATCTTCTCCATACATACTCACCCCCTCGTACACTCCGCTCTTCTTCCTGCTTCCCTTCTGTCTGTTCCACCTGCTCGCCTGACTACTATGGGACTCAGAGCCTTTAGTTCGGATGCACTTCCACCAGATCTCCGTACCACAAACTCTCTCACCACTTTTAAATCACGTCTCAAAACCATCTATTCAGAATTGCATACACCTGATCTGTCTTAGTCCATTTTTACCTTGGTCAGCCTTAATACTTTTGTGCTTGTGGGGTTTTTTTTAACCTTAGGAGCTTGGAAAGAAAAGCGTCTGGACTTCTTTAAGTTGCTTGAAGAAGTTTCAGCTCTCATCCAAAGACTGTCGTCTACATACCTGTACCAGTGGCTGGGTACTCTCCCTTTAAAAGAGCCAAGAGCCTTCCTTTCCACTTCCTCCATGTAAAGGTTGGCTACAATAGGTGACACGGGGGAGCCCATGGCACAGCCATGTTTTTGTCCGTAGAAACCCTCATTATATTTGAAATATGTAGTGGTAAGGCAGAGGTCGAACAGTGTGCAAATCTGATCGGGGGGTGAAGTTGGTCCTGTCTTCCAAGGAGCTGTGATATATAAGGCGGTCAATGATTTTGTCCTTTTCAAGGTTTTGAAGCCAAGCTATAACTTTCTTTTTGTAGCTGCTTGTGGGTCTTGCTTTAAGGCTTCGTTGGTATTGTTGTCACTGAGGAGAGTAGTGATCTTTGTGTGGTAATCTGTAGTGTTTAGGATCACGGTGCATCTTCCCTTATCAGCTGGTAATATAGTGATGTTGTGGTCTTTGCTCAGGGAAGCGACGGCCTTCTTTTCTTGTATTGTGAGGTTAGACGGAGGGACTTTGGCACTGGAGAGGGTGGCTAAGACTTTCATCCTGATTTGCCTGCTTCTGTTGGCAACCTCAACACTGAAGTTTACCGGAAGCCCACACACACGGACCAGTACCTCCTCTTTGACTCCCATCACCCTCTGGA
>NW_005187769.1:375012-390269 GCF_000239375.1 Pundamilia nyererei | reverse complement strand
TCCTCAACATGTCTTGAAGTTCTCCAGAGGCCTGGCAATGAACTTATCATGTGGCTCAGGTGTGCTGACCCAGGGGACACGGCCCTCGAGGCCTGGAGTTGGACACCCCTGCTGTAAGCTGTCCTGTACACTTATGTTCTTCCATCATGAACCTGCAGAACTGATCGCTGTTATTTGTAAACCATGCTGATGCAGGTGTGTTTTTGTGTTTGCAGGTGAAAGATGAACGTAAGGCTCAGGAAGTGTTCGACCTGGCTGATTACGAGCGCTCCGAGGAGCTGAGGAAGGCCAAGAGCCGCAGCAAGAAGAACCACAGCCGCTTCACGGTGCTGCGCTGCAAGCAGCCGGGAAACACCGTGAGTCCACCTGTCCGGCTGTTTACCTGTCGTCTTGAGTGTAACTAACAGAATTACAGAATATGTGCGTCAGTGTTTTTGTCTCGCGCCTCAAGTTTCTGGTTTCATGGAGCATCTGATCCAAAAGTGAAACCTCTGTCCGCGCCCGTCTTTTCGTGTCTTGGTGTTCGGAGATTACGCTGTCCTGCTTGACCTCGATGGTGGAGTTCCTCCTACATGTGCCTCAGGATTGGTGGATAAGATTTGAGATGTCCTGCCCCATCTGTGTTCTGCGATTGGCTGAGCTGCATGCTTTTTGTTCCTATTCTGAACAGGTTTAATCTGCAGAATCCAATTAGACTGCCAGAGGATGAGTTAGAGCGGTATAATCCCAGAAACTACTGCAGTTTGTCACGCTCTGCTCTTTCTACTTCTACGATCTGACCTTCAGCTTTAATTTAATAAAACAAGAATCTACATTCTGATTGTATAGAGTCAGGATCAGGGTCATTACCTCAGAGGGTTAAATAAACTTTGTGTGTAAATTTGTGTTGGGCCGCAACAAACACTCTATAAAATTTCTAGATGTGAAAAAATTGATGTTTGAGTTCATTTAGAGATCCTACAACTGGAGGTAGAGTAGATGTATTTGGCTAAGGATGATGAGGACGAAGCTGCCAGGCAGGAGCAAAAGAGCAAGGCCTTAAAGAAGATTCATGGATGTAGTGAAGGAGGACATGCAGAGGGTGGTGTGACAGAGGAAGATGCTGGGATAGGAGGAGACTAATGCTGGGCTTACACTGTGCAATTTTTGGCCCATTTTGAGCCGATTTTTGAGTCGTGCGATCGTTTTGGCGATCGGCCCGATTTTGGCCTTCATTGTGCGTCGTGCATCGTGTAGTATACGTGGGGTAACGAGAAGCGATTAACACCTCACGACCAGCTCCCGATCATCAATCGCTTGGTCGCAAGGATTTCAAACAGGTTTGAAATCCTCGCGACCGTCGTGAGGGTGTCACCGCAGTTTCTCACACTGCGCACATGCAAACACAAATGGCAGTGAAAAAGACGGCGCAGCACGGCAGTGCAGCGTGTGATCTGGACACAAGTGATGGAGGTACAACTTGTAGAACTGTGGTAAGCTCATCCGAGCCTTTTCCATGTAGCCTCACAAAATTATCACGACCACAACAACCGTGAAAATAGTTGGATCTACATGCTGCTCAATCACAGCTGCCTGACCAATGTTTTTCATTAGCAATTTAGCAAAGTTGATGGTGGTGGTGTGTCTGTGTGAGTGAAAGACGGAGAGGAAGAGCGAGCGACCGAATTTCTGTTATAACCTTCATTTTATGGACGCACAGTGTGAGCACTCGGGTCGCATCAGAGCATCGGGCCGTATAGTGTGAGACCCTGCATCGTGACCTATGAACTTCTAACCCCTGCGAGTCAATCGTACAGTTTGAGCAGGAGCTGAATCGCGCGACTGAAAAAATCGCACAGTGTCTGCCCAGCATAAGGTAGATCATCCATCGTGGCGCCCACTAAAGCATGGGGTGTCCAGCTCCAGGCCCAGCAGGTTTTAGATCTCACCCCTGAATCAAATGATTACCGGGTAGTTTATTACCAGGCTTGTGGAGAACTTCAAGACATGTTGAGAAGGTCATTTAGCTATTTTAATCAGCTGTGATGGATCAAGGACACATCTAAAACCTGCAGGACACCGGCTCTCGAGGCCTGGAGTTGGACACCTGTGCCCTAAAGGGAGCAGCTGAAACTCATAGAACAACACATAACCTTAAAACTTAAAAGAATGTAAGTACTTCTCAGAGTATGTGTGCTTCTCTAATGGCTTTCTGTAAATGTATCATTTACTTGCTACAACATGGCAAGTTCCAACGTATGGTGGGAGCTATCTGGTGAAGCTAATGTGCCTTAAAGAAAACTCAAATAAAAAGTAAAAAACCCAATAAAATATGGATGTTTCATCAGCTGCAAGACTCAAAAACTGACATTTAAGTTCTTGCACCATTTCAGGGGTAAACTATGTATTTCATATGACATCAGATTGGTAAGAATATTCTTTTTGCAGGCTCCAAACCTCGTGTTTCTGGCTGTGAGCCCTGAGGAGAAAGAATCATGGGTAAACGCCCTCAGCATCGCCATCATCAAAGCGAAGAACAGAGTTTTGGATGAGGTGCGGGCTGCTTTTTTCATGGATTCAAATGTTTTAATAACACCTCGGCCACCTTTTTTAACAGGGTGTTAACTCAGTTTGTCTGCGTACAGGTGACCATTGAGGAGGACAGCACGCTGGTTCATCCCACCAGAGATCGAGCAAAGATCCCCTATGGTCGCCGGCTGCCGACCAAAGGACATCTCATGGCCGTGGTACTGGGAGCCTTTTTTCCATCTGTCTTGTGGTCTGAATGTTAAGATAATGTTATTGCTATTAAAGTCATGTTCTCACTGCAGGCATCCACCTCTTCCCATGGCATGCTGACACTCGACCTGGTGGCCGAAGAGGATGTTTTTTCACACGACTACGATGGCGACTGGAATAACAGCTTTCGGGTCGACCTGCAGGGGGGCGGGTCTTGTGGACAGATTGGAGTAGGTCGTCAGCGAGCTGGAACAGACGTATCAAAGCTGCGGATGACATCCAAGGAGCCCAAAGTGAAGACTAGCAGTCTGCCCAGGGGCAGTGAGCGGTCCTGGGGAAAGCATCTGGAGGCCTCCAAGGTCCACAAGTCTCCACAAATAGAGGTGGGCCCTTCAGATCCACATTAACCTTTTTTTACTTCTGGAAGCATGTGGCTCCAAGTTTTTATTGAATAGCTTTGCTAAAATGAGCACTAAATCGCGACACCTACCTGAATAGAATGTTACCTTTCAGGTTCTCCAGGCTCAGTATCGAACGCCACAGCCAGGGAAGAGGTTCAGTATGCAGGGCCGGAGTCGCTGTGCCTCCATGGATGAAGTCCTCTCATCCAGGTATGACCTGGTAATAAACAAAGTTAGGGAGTAAACAGACGCAGAGTTCAGGCTTTCTTCTGCAGAGTAACAGGCTGTCAGGTATTCAGGATACTCAGGAGAAGTAGAGTCCATGGTTAAAGTCAGTGTCTGGCCTGCTGGACTCACTACTGCTCAAGTCTGACTGAACCAGTGAAACTCATTTCAGTGTCTTTGACCTTTATGTCTTGAAATTTTGAAACATCACCTTCTCCACTCTTCTGTCACCCTAACCCTCTTCCTTTTCTCTAGACCAGTGATGATTCGCTCAGAGTTCTGCTCTGCTGTTAGGCGATGTCCAGCTGAAGTGGAAGCGGGAGTCGAGGCCTCGGCCCAGCCTTTGGGTCAGATCCAGAGCCTTATTGCCCAGAGGATGCAGCGAGCTCAGGAATTGCTGGAGGAGATGAGACTGCAGGTTTGACTGCTTCATTCATAAATGTATAGATTCGTTTACTGATCATTTTCATGATGTCAACTGGCTTAGGTGGCAATTATTTTTTATAAGATAAATGACAATACTTGTGCTTTGGATTGACACTTTTAGGTCCACCAGGTGGAAGTTCTATTAATCAGACCACAACAAAACCTGAACTATAGCACTGACATTAGTTCACTTTGTCACAGCCGATTGGATTTGCTGCCAGTAGTGGACGTTTGTGGATGTGCAGGATAAGCCATGTAACCAATAAACTTCGCTACCCTTGCAATCAGGCACCACAAATGCCTGACATACCTGTCATCACAAGACTGCTCCAGTTGAGTGAATAACTGGAGCTGGCGGGGCCGTCAGCGTTGGACGACCCCGTGTCACCGCTGAATGCATCGCAGATGCTACATTCTGCTAAAGGTCATGAACACATCCCAACACACTGCCCCAATAGGTTATTAAAGCCTGGCCAATCTGTCCCCAGAATTAAGGCGTGCACAGGATAACTGCAGCCTTTATTGTACAATCAAAACTGCTCCCAACGATCATAGATGTTTACATCTGCGCTGTAACTGCAATCATTTAATCAACCAATTCGCACTACAACCTGGTTTGCCTCTTATCTGTAGTTAATTTAATTTAATTTAATAACTGTACAGCACACTGTTTATAGTAACCATTGTCCTTGATGTAAATATGTAAGAAGACATTGTGTGTTTCTGTGTCCTGTGTGTCTTTCTGGCTGCTGTTACAACCAAATTTCCGCTTGTGGGACAATTAAAGGATTAAAGGATTATTTTATTCACTGACCTTGCATTTAATTTGCAGTGGCACTATGGGATATTATGCATGTCCTCATACACACACACTTAACCTCCACACACTCAGCCTCCAGCAATGCCCCGGATCGAACCACGGTCTGCAGCCTGTGTCCACTAAGGCTGGCCTTGGTACCTTACCGTTACACTGTATATCCCTCTCAGACCAAGGGAGGGTGTTGGAGGGCCTGGACACATAACACCCTGCCCACCAACACCACATATCTCTCTGACCTGGTTCAGATCACCATCCCATCTCGGTGTCTCAGATCTTCTTCTTCTCTTTCTCTCTCTGTCCCCTCCCCGTCTTGCCACCATGGGGAGCAGGGCTTTCAGCTGCTCCACGACTCTGGATTCCCTTCCTCCTGATTTAAGAAATATCTCTTCCTTTTCTCTCTTTAAGTCCCAACTCAAAACTCGTTCAAAATAGCTTATCCCATTATTATTATTATTACATACCGCTCTGTCATCCAGCCCCAGGATTGTCCTTAAAAGGGGAGGCATGATTACATGATGAGGTCAGGTGTGTGCGTCAGCCTCCCTAACATCACCCTTCCTCTGTGGCTGAGCTACAAACCACGCTACGCCACAAACAGAATGAACTCTTTGGGATTTCCTTACCTGGATGATTGAGCATACATCAAGTTAGCTTAAGGTTATTTTGCAAGCACTAGCAGGACAAATTCTCTTCCTCCGCCCTGTACCCTGTTTCATCTCCATCAAAGATGAGCCCAACCACGGTGGTGTCGTCTGCTGCCAACAGGCTCTGCTGGTCTTTGTAGTTGGTGAGAGCTTGGTTACCTCTTCGCACCTGGCAGGGGTTGTTATCAGTGAGGAAGCCCTCTACGCTTCTCCTGTAGGCCTCCTTGTCCTGTTTGATGTCTGTCCTCTGGTAGCGCTGTAAAGAGAACTGTCCCTCAGCCTGAAGGCTGAGTTCTGATCAGAGCCGGGCCTTCAGATTTCGTGCCTTATTAAAGTCCCCAGCAACAATATGGATGCCCTCCGGGTGCTCTCTTTGCTGTTTAGGTGTTGTTGGAGGTGGTTGAGTGGCGAGCTAACGTCAGCATTGCGGGGGGCAGCTGTAAACAATGGTAACTATGACTACCATTAGCTTGCAAGGTAGAAGGGCCTGAACTGATTGGACATGAGCTCCAAGTCCCGTGAGCACTGACTGTATATAACTCTACTGTTACGGCACCAGTAGTCTCTCCGCCCTTTCCCTTACAGGAGTCTTTGTTGTGGTCCCGATGGTGTAGGCTCTGGCCCGATAACTCCACTGAGGCATTAAGGATTTTTGGATGGTGTCAGCACTCAGTTACAATCTGTAGACGACACGGTTGTAGTAAATCTCTGATTGTAGCTGTTTCGTTTGCAAGGGATCTGGCGTTGGTGTTGATGGACAGAAGCGGGGTTTGTAGTGTTGTTTTCACAGCTGGACCTGATAGCCAGCTCTGCTTCTCCACTTTTGTTTCCTCTCCTTGCGCTGTCTGCAACGCTTGGCGCTCCCAACAATAATCCACGGAGCCCTGATGGTCTTGAAACTCAGGTGGAATAATGTCAGTCCAATCCAATGTAAAGGTTCAGGCTGACGCCGATGTCGATTAGTTCCCGACAGCTGAAAGTAATCAGTGCATTGCAGGAAGAAAAAGAGAAATAAACAACACAAAAAGGGTACACAGTAGCTGGGAGCACTGTGCACGTGCTGCCATCTTATATGGGTAATGTTGTTTCTGACAGGAGCTGCAGAAGACCAAAGCAGAGCGAGAACGAGAGGGCAGTTCACCTTATCTGAAGGGCATCAACTCTCCTCGACTCCATCACCTCAGGGGCTCAGAGTCACCTCACTCCAGGTCAGTTTTAGCACCTTAATTAATAATTGACATTATTGATTAGTTCACATCAATATTTGTGCTTTGATTTGCAAAGCAGATATATAAAATGTAGATTGCATATCCCAAAATCAAATTCCAAAAAGACTTTTCCCATGATCTGTCTGTTACAGTATGTTTGATGCAGTACCAAACATATTTGTGTTTGTGGTACTGCAGTTTGTAAAGAAGAAAACACAAAGTTCTCAAATGGTTGGAAAGATTAATTTAATACTAAGTTGAACTTAAAATCTGATTTTTGTCGCCATCTTTAGCAGGTCATCGGGATCTCCGAGGAGCCGGAGCAGCGACTCTCCTCGCCTCAGAGGAAGAGAATCTCCTCGGTCCAAAGCCAAGAAGAATCGGTCCAAAGGAACTGACTCACCTCACTCCAGAGGATCCCATGCAGCCGCTGCTAAAGTCAGCGACTCTCCCAGGCTCAGTCGCTCTCCTCGGTCAAAGAGCACCGATGCAGCTCGATCTCCAAAACTCAAAGGACCATCCGCTGCCTCTCCCAACAAGCAAGGCAGCTCTCCAATACAGAAGCCATCCGACTCGCCTCTGAGCGTCGGACGATCTGACTTCTCTCAGGTTAAAGGATATGGTTCGCCACGAGGCAGTGAGACCGACTCTCCTCATCTAGGGAGCAATGAGGAGTCTCCTCTTCAGAGCCAGAACTCCCCGACCCTGTCCAGATCCTTCGAGTCCTCACAACCAAGAACCCCTGACAGCCACCACCCCTCCCCACTTCCACCAGCCACCCAGCTGTCTGAGGATAACTCGGAGGTGGAGCAGAGGCGTGCCGAGGCTGAGCGGCTCCTGGAAGAGGCTGTGTCCTCGTGGAAGGAGGCGCAGGAGGTCCTGCAGGAGGTGAAGGAGCTCCAGAGCCAGACGCTGCGGCGGCAGCGTAGGAGGACCTATGAGAAGATGGCATCGGCAGCAGCGGCCGCTGGTATACCTGCACCGAGCGGCGCGGCAGAAGAAATGGACACGCTCATCTCGCCGACATCACCAGAGGACAAGGAAGATTCAGAGACACCTGAACGAGGAGTTTGAGTTGTTCAGCAGTGACTTCTCGATGGAAGTAGCAGCGTTTCTTCAGCACGCAAACAGAAGCCTGCTTCAAATTCTGTCTCCATGTTTTAATCTGCGGATGGTGCACATGACCACACAGAGCAGGATTGTTTCTGGGAGGGTTAATGGCTTAACCCTCCACAGTGCACTAAACAGGAAGTGTGTGTGTGTGTGTGTGTGGCAGATGTTTGACGCACACGTTTGACGGGGACCCTTTCCCCTTCTCTTCCTCCAATGGTGCTGCATGTTTATCTTCTTTCTCCGTCCTCCTGAAGGCAAAAAGATTTTCTGTTTATCTGTTGAACATTTTTGTTGTGTTTTTTTGAAGAAAACCTTTTCAAGATAAGATGTCAGCGTTTGTACATCAAGAAACTTTTTGAATTAGTCACTGAAGCACACTACGAGCACAGAGGGGAGTCTGCTGGAAGTTTCCCCAGACTTTCACTCCGATAAAACATTCATGTATTTACTAATGTCATTGCTAATCTTCAAAGTTGTTGCTCTCTGCTTTCACTGTAGCAGAGATTCCTGTAAACGTCCTTCCAGCTCTTTTTAACCTCACAGGATTTTTGTAATCTGTGGATTTTTCTCAAAAATCAGGGAGTTTAATGTTAAACAAAGACACGAGAAGCAATAATGACACAAAGTCTTTACCTGTTCATGTGTTGCAGTTTACAAAAAAGAACTCAAACTCTGCATTCTGCAAAAAAGCAGAAATTTAATTTGCACACTTGAAGCCCAGCAGATGCTGGATAGCATCAACCAATAAACAGCTGACATATTTGTTGTACACAGTGAGACATTTGCTTTAATGAAACATACATGTGACATAGAAAAAGGCTCAATAAAGTCTAATAAACAAACAAACAAAAAGTGTGCCAGCACATCCACCAGCACATCCAGCACATCCACCAAATATAAGAAATACAAGCCTTTAATCATCTACACAATAAAGTTACTACTTCAGTATATTTACGTTCCTGTTTATCTCTTTAAATATTAGTGTAGATAATATACTATTAAAGCTCATAAAGAATTTAGGAATATAATGGAGACTTAAAGATACAAAAATTACATGGAAATTATATAAATCAGCAAAACTACTTAATTGGAAAACAAGTAGGTAAACAAACCAATGAGAAGGATGAATGAATTTGTTGGTAACAAATGAATAAACAGTGGAACAGACACGTTAATCAAAGGTTAAAAGAAAATACAATTAGTAATGTCAGTTTGTGTTGCCTACATAAAAGATTTATTACATTTAGTGTTTTCAAGGCAATTGATTTGTTACCGTTTATTCATCAGGTTAAGTCCTTTGTAGTTTCTGTCCTCCAAATAAACCCATTTGGGTTTGTTGTTTATCATGTTCTGAATACGTATGTGCTGGCAGCTCAAGCATAAACATGCCCAACATGTGATGCATCTGTTAAATGTGTTTCACCAGCAGAAATACCTTTCTGAGATTGTTTTTGTTCAGCTGCACGATAATAATCGCCCGTTTTTACCAGTTTATCAGTGTAGCGCCAGATCATCAAATATTTACAGGAACTTTAATATACAAAGAAATATTCATAATCTGTACTGTAAACTTTGTTGTGTCACTATGTGCTGAATACTCAGAGACTAATTTCACTTCTACAAAGCTCCACATTTATGCATTTATAAACTTTGAAGCAATGAAAACTGTAACGTTAGCTGCAGCCAAACAGTTCAGTCTCCAGTTAAAGTTTAACGTGTCCTGCTCATCTGCAGCATGACTCCTCACACTGCAGATACACACAGCAGCCATTTTATTGGTCAGATGGTGTCATTAAAAATGGCATCAACGGCACAAACGCAGTCGGGAGGTCCAGTTCAGGGACTCGAGTTAGTCTCAAATCACGAGACGCTACAGCATTGGAGATTTTTCTACCAGACTTTCACTTTAAGGTCCTGTCTCTTTGAACAGCCCCCAAAACCCCTGCAGAGGTGCAGCTCCCAGGGCACAGAGCTTTACCTCATTGTCAAAGGTTTACGTGAAATTCAAACTTGTACTTCCTCTGTAGGTTCTGGTACTGAAAGCTTGACAGCTTGATTTGTGGTTCCTGTTGAACAGATTTTATTTCTCTTGATCTTTTTGCACATTTGAGCACTGAAAGACTACATCACGCCAGAAATCTTTGGACTATGAGAAAAGATTCTGATGTAGTTTGAATGACTGCACCTTGTTCCTTCACGTTTGTTAAATTATGGAATACATTATTTAAATGTTCTTTTTCTGATGTAAATCTGTAAGGTAATGTTTTTGAATCATTGTAAACAGCATTGCTTTCGAGGTAAATGGCACCAAACGAACACTGATGATTTTCTTGTGGGGAGCATCCAGGGCTCGTCTTCACATGCAAACTACAAATAAGCTAAACTGGTGGAGGGATGAGAGTGTTCACCAGACTCTGTTCATCTCTTTTATTTGTGTTTACAGACAGCAGGAAGTATCCTGTCAACATGTCAGCTCTTTATGATTTAGGGCTTTTGGACCATTAAAGCTTCCATACTTTAGGCTGACATCATCATACTGTCCACATTTATTCATAGACATCGCGCTCAGCTCCAGGTGTGTGCGCTTTATGGTCATGAATTTCATAGACAGCTGTGGATTTCATATTTTTAGGTCTTTTTGTATCGAGGGTAGAAACAGCCAAATTCAGAAATATACATATATATTAGGGGTGCAACGATACACAAAATTCACGGTTTGGTTCGATACTTTGGTGTCACAGTTTGATATTTTTTCGATACAAAAAAAAATGTTCATGCCTTTTTAATTTGTCATTTATTAAAATTATAAATATATATTTTAACTCAAAAGTACAGTTTTTAAATTTAATGTTGCTGAAACAAAAAAGTAATAAAAATAAATAAATATATCTCAGGGCTCGCAAAATTTCAAAATCCCTGGTAGCCCTTCGGGCAGGAACTCTTCAGTTTTTGGTAGCCTAAAATAAATTTAAGTAACCTGAATAAAAAAAGAGAGCAATTTTTTGATTGATGTTTTGTTTCCTGTTTTGTTTCCTTTACAATATTATACATTAAAGTATAATATTGTAAAGGAAACAAAACATTAATCAAAAAATTGTTGAAAAACAAATTACAACATTGTATAAAAATTACAATCATCAACTCAAATACTTGGTTCTAATTGAACAGAAATTTCTATGAACTTGTAAGAACTGTGTAGGACATGAATCAGTCTGTGTCAGAGCCTGAATCTGAAATTTCCACTGAAGTTACGGGTAAGAGACAAGTGGAACCATGATTGAGGCAGTTTGCTTTTTGAAGTTTGCAAAGACTGCTAAATTTTGCCAGTGGTAGTTCACTCTTTGCAACATAGTAGCTGTTCTAAACAGATTTTCAGGTTTATTTTTAGTATGTTATTTGCAATTGGTGTTTGTTCTGGGAAAGATATTGCAGACCGAGCAATAATGCATTTCTTGCATTTCTCATGGGTTCTAAAGGGGGCCTTTCTTAAAATGACTGGTCCCAGTAACAAAGGCGCTTGTTGACTCAGAAATCGAGGGAAAACCAACAACACACCCGGCAGAACATTGTTATTTACACGGGTGCACATAAGTGGTCCGCATGTGCGCATTCGCTGTCAAAATAAAAGACGCGCACCAGATAAGAAGGTGCGTCCATATAAAAGGCAGTGTTTTTGTCCGCTAGAGTGGGATTTTCACGGCACATTCTGCACCACATCTCTGTGCGTTCATCATTTGTTTGAAGCCAGCTCACCTCCTGCAAACACTTTTCTGAGAATACGTGCTTCTTTTGTGGTTCGGACTCCTGACATTTCTTTGGAGGTGGAGGAACATCACAGTAATTGCTTAAAGGAGCTTCTTCGGCGTCTTCAAGAGTTCTAAACAAATGTCTGTCCTCCTCCAGAAAATCTTATGTACGCAAACACGCGTTGCAACTTCTTATCTGGTGCACGTTTTTTATTTTGACAGCAAATGCGCACCACTTATGTGCAGCCCTGGTTATTTAGCTCGTCATATTGCAGCCACAGAAATTCTTTTGTCCATGAAACCATAAAGCTGCACTTTCTTTTTGCCTTATGTGCTTGTTGTTTTTGTCTGCTTCCACTTGTCTTTGCATGAGGATGATGTCGGTGTAAATGTGCAGTGATACTCGTTGTGTTCCCACTAGTGCTGTCAGCGTTAATCTGAAATGACGTTAACGGCACAACACGGCAAATCTCCGTTAACGAGCTACCGCGGATCGCCCCGTTCGTGGGGCTAGACGGCCAACACGTTAACGAGCTAACTGCGCTACCACACTAGTTCCCACCCATGTAATTGAGCATTGCGTGGCACATCCAACATACTGTTTTACTTTAGTCCATGACGCGCTTACCTTCAGGGTCATACGTCACATGAAAACCAAAATACTTCCAAAGGCCAGATCTGAATGAGGGTGGGGGAGGTTCAGTTTGCCATGTTGCAAGGATTAAAAATTTTGTATTGTTCGATACATATGCGTACCGAACTGAAAGCACTGTATCGAACGGTTCAATATCGATACGAATATCGTTGCACCCCTAGTAGCTACACACCACATCGGTGAGTTCATCCAAATCACAAGTGTTCTCTTGAAACCAGGACCAGTCAGTGCAAAACACCCCTGAAGGGCAACACAACTGTCTTTTGTCCAGACATTAGTCCGCTTCACACAGGCCTTCTCCCTCCTAATCACAGATCTGTAGGCAGGGAGGAGGTGAATAACATTGTGATCCGAGGAACCTAGCGCAGGTCCGGCCACAGACTTATATGCCCCCTTAATTGGTCCATAACACAAATACAGCGTTTTATTATGCCTTGTAGGACATATGACATGTTGAAATAAATTGTTCAGTGATTTCTTGAGATTACAACTGTTAGAATCACTAAGAATAAAAATTAGGAGCATCCAGAGAGAGAGTCTGCAGGTTGTGTACCACTTTAAAAATGGTGTTGGCAGTAACTTTAACGTCAGCTTTAGGATGAATGTAAACCACAGCGCCCAAGAGTCTCTTGTTCTTTTTCAATCAGACAGACAGCAATTCAGTCTCTTTGTTTCCACCCATTGTTTAAAGATGGCTGAAAATTGCACAAAGTGAAACTCATCAGGTTTAACCTCAAGCTTAAGAATGACACCCTCAGATTCAGGTCATATGACACAAATCCAGCTGCACTATTGGCCTAGTGCCCAGTGTGACACACACACACACACACACACACACACACACACACACACAGAGAGAGAGAGAGAGAGAGAGTGGGTCAGTGAGCTGTGATAAAGAGCTGAGCAGATGTAGGCCAGGACATCATGCATGCATACATGATCACACACACAGATGCATCTGTGTGTGTGATCATGTATGCATGCGTGAGCATTTCCTGATGACTAATCTGCTGCCATCATGTGTGCACTGAAATCCAGATTTACCTTAAAGGGACAGGCTGTTTCTGTACGTGAACATTCACGTTTAAACTCTGAGGGCAGCAGGCAGAGAAGCATTTTTAATGATCTCATTAAAGATTAAAATAGACTTAGTCTGGGTGAAAATTGTTTTTGTTGATGCAGTGATCCTTCTTTATGCCAAAATTATTTTAAAAGTCCTTTAAAGGCATATATCTTTTAATTTGGGTTGTATAGGCTGCAACGTACTGCAAACTTTCCTGTGATATCAGTTTGCACCACAAGATAAGAACATGTTCTTAGTTAAAGTGGACATGAAACGTCACATGTATAAAGGCTCATGTACAACCTGCTCTCAGACACTCACTCTGTAACTCTGTGTGTGAAGCTGGATTTAAGAAATCAGTCTTTACAGGTAAAGTTTTTAGAGAATCCTTAGTCTAACAGCGTTCATTTTGTTTCACCTGTGAAAGGTACCTGCAGAGGTTACTGAAACAGGGGAGCGGCCCGTCAAACTCACCTTGATGTGTGGGAACATTTAATCTCTGGTGGCTGTCAGAGGGACTGCAGTTTTTAGAGCTTAATAGAATAGAATAGAATAATCCTTTAATTGTCCCACAAGGGGAAAATTGGTTGTAACAGCAGCAGAATAAAAGCACATCTACAAACAGAAGAGAGAAACAAACAATTTTTACAGAAAAAAATATTTATGGACAATAATTACAAAACAGACAGTTTATTAAAGTACAGTTATTAAAGTATAGGGTTTTTTTTATATAAACTGAGATAGGTAATATGCAGCTATAACAGTAGTAGTTGTTCAGTTGATGAGTGCAGTTACAGCGCTGATGTAAACATCTGTGTTTGTTGGGAGCAGTTCTGATTGTGCAGTCTGACAGTTGCAGGGAGGAAGGGCCTGCAGAAACGCTCCTTCATGCATCGTGGATGCAGTAGTCGGTCACAGAAGCAGCTCTGCAGCAACACTTACATGCATGGGGTGGGAGGCTCTGTCCATCAGAGATGTTATTTTTCCACAGTCCTTCTGTCTCCCACCACCTGCACTGGGTCCAGGGTGCATCCCAGAACAGAGCTGGCCTTCCCGATGAGTTTACCCAACCTCTTCCTCTCAGCTGCCGATAAACTGCTGCTCCAACATACCTCACTGTAAAAAATGACAGATGTCACCACAGAGTCATAGAAGGTCTTTAAAAGCGCTCCCTGGACTCCAAATGACCTCAGCCGCCTCAGCAGGTGGAGTCTGTTCTGACCCTTCCTGTAAAGAGCATCAGTGTTGTGGCTCCAGTCCAGCTTCCTAGGTTTGTTAATATTTCAGGTGGATGCGCAACCACCAATCGCACAACAACTTCAAACAATGACAGAAACGCAGCTGTTTGTGACGGTAACACCAGTAACAACAACCGTTTAATAAACGACAGCAGATCTGCTGTTCGGCGTCCTATGGAGACAGAGGAGGTCAGGTGACACCAAATTTCATCAGGTACAGGCACGAAGCTGAACAAACAGGGAATGAGTATCAGGAGGAGGTGAAGAAACAAAGTGAGGTGGGGTAGTACGAGAGGAGAGGAGAGGAGGAGTAAAGGAGGTCGAGGCTTTGAACAGACGCCGCGGGCTCCGAGTCCCGGCGAGCACGTTTCCCCTCCCCCATATCCTCACTAATCCCTCCAGTGAGAACAGGCTGTAACGCCGAACGAGCACACTGGCCTCTTATGTGTGTGCGTGTTAATAAAACATGGAATAACCCCGCCCCCACCTCGTCGCGGCTGTATTCGGTGGGCGAGCGAGCATTATAACTCAACGAGAGAGAGAGCATTAATAATTTACTGAACATGAATCAGAAGTCGCGGCCGCTGCAGTCTGAGTGAATAACCCAGTTTAAGCACGCACACACGGTCACACCGACAAACAGCAACAAAGCGTTTCCTGTTTCACCTTCTCAGGTGGGAACAAACAAAGCAGCCCATCTTATCTTAATGACCTTTTTCCTACTATGGCGGTGCATGTAGACGCAGAACTTTTATCAGCATGTACATTTTCCAACAAGGGGAGACAACATATTGGACTTGGTCTACACACAGGAAAATGGAGCATACAAAGCCACCCCCCTCCCCCATATCGGCACCTCTGATCACCTCACTGTTATGCTAATGCCAGAGACAAGGCCTTCAGAGCTGGGGATGAAATAGGCCTGAGAACAGCGAGAGCCAACCTGTCACGTGGCATCAGGAAAGCGAAACAGGACTACACACACAAGATAACCTCCCAC
>NW_005187769.1:340072-359963 GCF_000239375.1 Pundamilia nyererei | reverse complement strand
CGACAGTGCAGCCTAGGCGGAGTAGTCGAACGCAGATTCACTGAGCGCTCAACACAGACAGCATCGTCAGAAGGAAAGTTGATAAAATAAATTACAAATTTTGTATTGTTCATACATATGCGTACCGAACTGAAAGCACTGTATCGAACGGTTCAATATCAATACGAATATCGTTGCACCCCTAATTGATAGGTCTACTTTTTTAGCTTCGCACTCCTGTAAAAACTTTATTTAAACATGTGATCGGCGATCAATAACATTGAGTTTGTTTTCAGTTAAAAAAATGTAAATGACATTTTTTATTTACAGCTGATTGATATTCACTTCATTCACAGGCTCTCAGGATGCTCTGACCAAGCGATAAAGCACAAACAATGATCTGAAACCAGAAACTCACCGAGGCTGCTGAAGCCAACCAGCCCTGCGACCTTTGACCCTTCAGGTAACGATGCGATTCCTGTCAAACGATGCAGAGGGCAGTGTCATCGAACAGGTGATAACCAACCGGACGGCCGCTGCGATTGGTTCTTTGTATTCTTGGAAATAAGCACCTGAGCCCAGGTTTTGCAGATACTTCCTGTTGTGATGAGGAGCGCCGGCGTGCAGGTCGGAGGGTTTCATCCTGACTTCCTGTCCTCCTGGAAAAGTACTTTTACTCGGGTACTGAGCTCCGTCTCTGCTTTTTCCCCATTGTCCTGAACACATCACCACACTCTGCTTTTACTTGTTTAAAATCTTTTATTTAAAACTCAAACACCACAAAGAGTAAAACATCTTGACCCTACAGACAGGGTGAGGGTTCAAAGGTCAGAGATGGGGTTACCTCGCTGCAGATACATCAAAATAAAAAACTTCAAAAACCCCAAACTGAGTCTATTTACAGTATTGCCTTAGAAGTGGTGAGTTCACCCTGACCTCAGCAGGTCACACACTTTGACCTGTTGAATGACAACACACCAGTTCAAAGGCAGCAGGGGGCGCTAACACAGCAACAGTAACGACCACTTCAAAGCGACTGTGGTGAGAAAAACTAACATAAATAAATAAATTGTATTTTTCATTTTAGATGGAAGGAGTTTAGTGTAACTTTCTTCAAGCCGTTTAGCCTCTGAAATGCATTAAAAACGATCATAAAACATCCAAATCACACAATTTCAGTTTATTTCACATCAGCTGATATTTTCGGAAGCACCGCCCCGTTTTTCCTGACTGGCTCCTGAATGTTCCAGCTTTTACTCTGATGGAGGAGCTGATATCGTGAAAACTCAAACGCTCCCCTCACGTTCTCAGCTTTATTATTAAACTAATCACTTCCTGTTTCACTGTCATGTTTCTCAGAGCTACTGGCTGTAATTGGGAGCTGAGCTGATCACATTTAGTTATAGATTCAGGGCAGAGAAAGTCAAAGGTCAAACAGTAAAACAATAAAAGGAAGGTCATGAGGAGATTTGGAGAGCGCGCCCTGCTGCTGGGAAGGTGAAAGTGCGTTTATCGGATGGCTGCAGTTCCTGCTCGCAGTAAACCACCAACGAAAACCCGAGCAGATGGCGAGGTGGGGCCGGGCTGATCAGACGAAGCGGGCTTGGACTCATTGGTCTAATTTTCGTCTGTCTGTAGCTCTAACACGCTAACGCTGGAAGCTAGTGGCTTTCTGCCATCGGGAGGTCGTTCAGTCGTTCAGTCCCCTCGGAGGAAACGCCGCCCCTGAAATAATAAAGAAAACGGCGACCAGAGGAGCTGAAACCCACTGAGGACGCGGGAAGCTCAGCAAACTAGCGAGGCGTTCAAACGCGGCTCAAAGTTCGGGGTGGGGAAAAGAGGGAAACGTGGCGTCTTCAGCAGGAAGCGTGGGGTTTGGACAAAATCTCTCAGAAATTCTCTAAAATTAAACACTTGACTCACAAACGCAAACTATCTCAGGGGACGCCGCCGCCAAGGAGAACAGGACGCCACACAGACGGCGGCCAGCTACAAGATTAGACATCATCATCATCGTCATCCTCCTCGCCTTCATCGTCCGCCTGTCTCTTCCTCTTCTGTCCCTGAGCGCCCGCCGCATCATCTGCAGAAACAGAACGGACCAATCAGGGCACGCCCCGCCCACCTGGAGCCTACATACAGCTGCAACACTGAAACACATGCTCACCATCCTCCTCCTCTTCGTCTTCCTCATCGTCATCCTGAGATGAAGCACAGAAAGAAGAGAAGCAGATTTACGTTTCTGACTGGACGCCTCTGACAGGAAGTGAACGAACACGTTATCAGAGGAAACAAATTTAACTCGTCGTCAGGTTCAGAGGACCAAAAGTTCCAAAAACAGATGTAATAGAACATAATGAAAAACAATAATGTAGGAAATAAAAACAAAATGAAATACGTCATAAAAGAAGGATAAACAAATACAAAGAAATTATTACATTACAAATGGAGAAATACAAAAGTGTCGCTTTTGGTGAAAATTTTTTGTTAATGACAAATAGTCGTTTTGGTGCTTTTAATTCTCAAAACTGTCAGTGACGGGGGGCGTGGCTGACAACAGAAGGTTTGGCTGTCGGACACACACACACACACACACACACACACACACACACACTGCGGGGAAACTCGGGGTTCAGGGTCTTGGCCAAGGACACTTGGGATTGTCTGCTGACCTCAGGATCATCTGCGGCTCCACCTGCAGGATGAAGCTGGATTTGCTCACCTGGTTGGCGCGGTTCACCTGGAAACCCAGCCCCGCCTCTGCACTCTCCGAGCCGTCCTCGTCCTCGTCTTCCTCCTCATCGTACGCGCCAGTTGGCCCCGCCCCGTCCTCGCCATCCTCATCTGCAAACACGCACACGGGCATGACGAAACAGAGACGAGGAGGAGGACGGCGCTCCGTCTGAGCGGGTCTCACCTTCGTCCTCCGCCTCGGAGTCGGGTGCCTCGTTGTCCTCCTGGTCGAAGCCGTCCAGGTAGGTCACCTGGGGCAGCAGCTCAAACACGCTCTCCCGGTACTCCTCCAGAGACGTGATCTCGCAGTTAAACAGGTCAAGGCTCTGCAGGCTCTTCAGGTGTTGCTACAGGAGGAAACGACACGTTAGAACCTCAGAACGTTTCCTCTGTGAGCATGGCTGGAGCAGCGCGAGAACCTCACCAGCGCCTCCACGGTGCTCAGCTCCTTGATCTTGTTCCCACTCAGGTTCAGGTAGGTCAGGTTTGGACATTTCTCCGACAGCATCTCAAGAGAACCCGACAAATTGTTATCGCTCAGTTCCAACTGAGGGGGAGCAAAGACAAGAATGTCAGGAAAACCATCCGCCAGGAGAACCACAGTCCATGTGTGAAACAAAAAATTAGGATTTCTTCCTTTTCACTTTGTGGGTCCACTACACCTTCATTTACACATTAATTTAGCAGATTTTGATTTTGGTGGCATTGGTTCTTCATACTGCCAGTTACACCTGTCAAAGCACAAAGGCCCCCTGCTTGTTAGATCTCTCCCACGCGCAGAGTGTGCACTCTGACCTCAAACCCAATCTCCTTCTTCCCCCTGAAAATGTTTGAATGCACCGTTGATGAGGTCAGACAGGTGAGCTCACCTTGCGTAGTTTGGGCAGCGAGGGCAGCTTGGCGAACGAGGTCAGACCAACGTTGACCATGCTGAGGAACTCGAGCTCCGTGAACTCATCGGTCAGACCGTCGACCTCGCCGTCTGCCGAGCGGCTGTTGTCCAGCACCAGCTCTGCGATCTGAGGACAGAGCAGAGCATGATGGGACATAAGCCTCTGTGTGTGTTTTATTAATCAGTTTGAACATGAAGTATTGATGAACCCTATACTTGACTGTACAGAAGACAGAACGTGATAGATGTGATATTTGTTTATTTATCAGTTTATAAGTCAAGCCCGAGTTAACACGAGGACCACAGTCGAGGTCATTCTGAGCCTGTACAAATTATTAATTATACTTACAGGTTGCCTGGCAACTCATATTGATTAAGAAGGCTGCTGTAACATGAGCCAGAGCGAGCCAGGCGTGATGGACAGGTAAACACTCACACTTATAATCAGAGTGGGCGGAGAGTGTGGAAAACCAATCAGAGCAAATAAAGGTAAACCCAGTAGAGATGGCTCGACAATGCAGCTGAACAGGTGAGTGCAGAGCAGGTAGTTATCTACATGTAAATTAGCCCTTTTGTCACGTTTGATCGTCCACACAGCCTCCGTCAGCTGGATCAATAATCTGATCGGAGATCAGGGTTAGTGACGTTGACTCTCGCTGGCTTCCTGTTTATGTAACGCGCCCGCACCCCCTCCCGGCTCCTGTAGGGAGGGGGCGGCACTCACCATCTGCTCCCCCCCCCCCCCCCCCCCCCCCGAATGGCGGAGCGTGTTATTCAACTGCTGCGGCTTATATAACGCATAAGCGCGCGCACGCGGCACCATACGACGGGCGCACGGACTCCGGTACTTCGCTGTAACGGAGATTAGGACATTCCCGAGCAGTAATCCAGCCCTAATCTGCAAGGCTAAAACCGGTTACCCGGTACTCTCGTTACAGTTACGGCCCGCAGGGTCCGCCAGGAGAGAACATTTCCGCGGTTAATCCGCTTCTGTGACCCGGTACCGCCTCTGAAACGAGCTCCGTGTCGCTGTCCCGGAGGCTCCGAGGAGCGGTCTGTTCCGGGACTCACCGTCCACCCTAGGCGGGTTACCCTGCCTCCTCACGACGGACCCGCTGGGATTAAGACTATAAACCCGCTGCTATTCGGACGGCCAGAGCTGAAGGATGCTCCGCATCCCGTCGTGACCGTCAGCTGGACGCCCGAGAGCGGGCACCCGGACCCCGGGCGCACCTGCCGGGCCACATCAAAGACCGAACGGCTCACCTCCGCCGGGTTCCGGTTCCGCAGCTCCAGGGTGATCCTCTTCTTCATGTCCATGCTGTGGCAGCTGTGTGGCGGTGAACGGCTGACGGCGTCCCGGGGTCGGAGCGGTGCCTGCCTTCCTCTGCTGGCTGCCGTTCGCCTACTGATCCTCCATGATACGGCGAGCCCCGCCCACCAACCCACGGGGCTGGACGTGCACGCCTGAGCCACCGCTGATTGGACGGCGGGCACATCAATCAGACTTGATTAGGTCTGGTCCTACCAGATAGGTCGTTTGTCATGAAACCCAGACGGCACTGCAAAGCTTCATGGGAGTTGCAGTTTAATCGCACAAAAGCTTCCTTTTTCTTTCATTGAATTAAAGAAAGATCAGAGTGAAATAAAGCAGTTCTAATAAAAAAATAAATAAAAATGAACCGCTCTATAATTATTTACAGGACGGAAGCGCTGCACTAGTTTCAAGAGTATGAATACAATTAAACTTGACTTTACAGCTGGCTCAATAAATGCATCATGGATATAAAACTTAAACATCATTGTAATCATTTTGCCATCACAGCAGCAGCTGGCCCTTGTTGCTTTGTCAGTCTCCCAGCACTCATCACCCCTGTTACCAATTAAGTTTGTGCAGAAAACACTTGAATGCAAAAATCAGAGCCTGGATGCCACGGTGTCCAGCTCAGTTCTTCATCCAGAATCAGGGACGCGTTGTTCATTTGCCTGTAAGCTACAGGACAGGAGCTAAACTAAAACAGGACATTTCCTTAAGGTCAGTAAACACCTCGCTATTAGCTTATGAAACAAGCTTTTATTGAAAGGAAGAAGCGTTTACCTGAGATCACAGGTACACAGGCAGCCGCCATCATCATCATGAAGCATTAAGGTACAGTTTACAAAAATACAAATTTATATGTACACTGAAAAAGTCGACGTCACTGAGTGTATAAAAATGGCTGAAGTTATACAGGTGATGGAGGACAGGTGTGTTCTCAGGTGGGCTTCTATAAGGGAGCAGGCTGGGCAGACATGAGCCTCGCAGAGGAGCACTCCTGCAGCCTCAGGTGTGACATCGCCTATCTCTGAAATGAAAAAGTGAGCGGTGGAGCAGTGCAGGTGAGGCACACTGTCCAGGATCAGGCAAGCTCAGCTATACTTGACACTTTTCACCTGGCAGGCCAATTAAGGTTTCCATTTCCTGTCTAGAGTATCCTGGAATGAATTAGCGTTTAGCACTTCCTGTCCTGACAGGAAGTGAAAGATTCTAACAGGAAACACATTATTCACGGTGAAGCATTTACACAGAACAGCTGTTTGCTTACGAGACAGCTGTGGCAGTGACCTTGAGGTGATGTGACCAGTCTGATGTTGGTGTAAAAATCAAAACATGTAAGTGTCACAAACCAAAGTGGGAGGAGTTAAAAGACCAAATTTAAGGACGGTTATGTAGATGAGTGAGGTGGAGGAGGGTGGAGCAGGGCAGCGTCACACTGCTGGTCATGTGACTTCAGTAGTGACATCAATAGTCACCTGACCTTAGCGTGCCCCTTTAGAAACCACCTGGAAACAACATCATAATTAATGAACAGAGTCCATGATGGAGCTGGTTCAGCTCAGGTCAAAGGTCACAGGAAGACAGAGTAACGCTTCCTGCAGCTCATGAACACAAGGTCACATCGGAAGAACACAGCAGAGTCCGAGCATTCCTGGAAAACCGGCTCCTTTCACAGCACCCTCCGCTGGATGGTGAAGGGGGTAAAGCGGGTGTGAGTGGCAGGAATCAGTCCATAGAAGGAACATTTGAAGAAGCTTCCTCTCCGCCAGCGCCGGGCAGAGGAAACACGTTAAAGCGGCATTCGGGGAACAAATGGCTGACGGTAAACAAGGTCCCTCTTCCTCCTTGGGTCATCAATGTCCTCTACGCGGCAGCCATTTTGGACCCTGCTGAAAAAAAGAAGTGAAAGGTTTCTAAACCGGGGAGTCTGGATGGCGCTGAGCCGAACTCCGCCCCCTGTTGAAGCATGTGTCACGCCAGGATCAGGTCTTTTTGTGGGCATGAGTACAGCGTGCAAATCCCGCCTGCTGCGCTCCGTTAGGAGCTCACCTCCGTCGCCTCTCCCCCCGCCTCCACCAGCGTCACTTGACCCTCCTCTCCCTCCATGATGATGCCCCCCTCCTGCAGCACCACCATCTCGCCCTCCTCCTCCACCACGCCGCCAGATCCCTCCTCCTCATCCTCCTCTCCTCCCACCACCTCCTCGGGGCTGGCAGCAGCGTTGGTGGCGCCAGCCGCCGTGTTTGCGGTGGCGGTGCCAGCCTGACTCTGGGCCATGGCCTCCAGCTTAATGCGGTACTCCTCCGCCTCCTGCTCCTTCCTCAGCAGCTGCTGTCGGTACTCCTGCGCTTTCCTGTTGGCCTCCTGCAGCTGCCTCTGCAACAGCTCCTGCAGGAAAACAAATAATCCTCATCGAGCAGCACAAAACCATACAGACCAGCGCACCCCACCCAAACCACGGAGAGAAACCCATGTGGTGTGACGTGTGCACACGTATTGAATGCTGGTGTGGTTTCAGACATTTGTAGCACTGAGGGGATTTCGAAAGAGGAAATTGTCAGATTCATGAAACTGGACTTCAGGTTTGGACATCACGCTCGAGGATCACGCCGTACGCATTTGCAACTCTTTTGGGGAAATTTCGCTCCAAACTAACCCACACTGTGAACCCACCCACAGCACCGGCTCACAAATGATCCCCGATTCAAATCCAATTCAATAACAGCGGGGCAACGACAACGGTCTAACTTCCTGTTGGGTTTGTGGCGTGGTTCCAAGAGGCACGGCCATGTTAACGGCGCTACAGAGCCATATTCAAAATAAAAGCATTGGATGAAATCAACTTTAGATCCACACACAGTGGAGCTGGCACACATCATTCAGGCGAACACAGCTCTGCAGGTTTATACAAATCTGACACACACACACGCTTCTTTATGGTCCCTCAAGACTACAGTGGGTCATTGGCAGGGTGACATCTTGTTAGGCCTGGGGTCAGTGTTGTTTTCTATACACTGTAAAACGCAGCTCGCTGAAACTGTGAGCGGCGTTCAGAGGTCACTGATCAGTGTGGAGGCGGCGCTCACCGTCTCTCCCGTGTTGTTGTGGTTGTTGGTCACCTCCAGCTTCCTCTTCCTGGAGGGCGGGGGCTGCGGCTCTTCCGTCACCACCTCCTCTGTCACGGTGTTGGCAGGCACGGCAAGCACTGGATAAGATAAAATAAAAATCAGGATGTAAATGGCCTCAGGACTTCCCGCCACTTCCTGTTCAAAGGCATCAGCATCATACTCTGCTGTCCATGCTGCATGGTGACGAAGAACGGCTGTGCCATCCCTCCTGTTGTCTGCAGGTTTCCATGCTGGTCGGTTACTATGGTGATGACCCTCTGACCACCTTCGTTTACGACGGTGGCGTGCTGGATGTTGGAGTCAAGAGCGCTGGCAGCCATCGCTTCCTCAGAGTCTCCTGAAAAACAAAAGGGGGTCGTTACAGCGATGCGGTCTGCGGCTTCTCATCGGTGTCGGGGACCGCGGTACTGTTTGTGCAGCATTTCAAAAATGGCGTGAAGGAGGCGCTCTCGTGACTCACAGAGTATTTCCACTGACCAGCCATTCGGTGGCAAGGAATCTGCTGAGGTTGCATTTTTGGATCGCTTGGAAACCCCGGTGTAGTAAGTACTGAAAAATGACCAGGTGCTACCACCGTGTCAAGCTGTGACGTGCCGACCAAAGAGGTAGAGATGGAAAAGGGCTCTGTGTGTGTGTGTGCGCGCGCACATCTCACCTGCATTGGCCTTGTTGAGCAGCTCGGCCAGGTTGACCACGCCCCCCTGAATGGCAGGTATGCCCTGGATGATGAACTGTGGTTGGTTGGTGGTGCTGCTCGTCTCCACATTCATGCTCACCTGGTTCATATTCACCTGATTCTGCATGCCCTCCTACACACACACACACACGCACGCACACGCACGCACACAGTGAAGCATTCATTAATTTAAAGGTGCCTTTTTCTGCATTTCTACCTCCGCAGAATCAACCAATCAGGAGGCTTCTGTTAGTAGCATTTTATTTATCCTCACTCTGGCGCCATCAGGTGTGCGCAGGTGCTTTGTACTGAAAGGCAAAGACCCTACAATCATACAAAGTAACCCCACCCACTTCCTGTAAACACTGTACAAAGACACAGGAGAGACTTTTGGAACGCCCCCCATGTCCTTTTCTTCTGCCGGCTGTGGGTGTAAAGGGGTTGGGATAGGTTAGGATCCAGGCTGCTATGATTCCTGTTTCCTGTTATGAGGGGAGATGTTATCAGAACGTGTGATTGCATGATCACCTTGGTCACCTATAGCATGTCAGAGTTTCTGGCTTCGATCCTAAGCCCGTTGGTCGGCAGCTCTGAACATCCAGACATGTTGAGTCATTATGGAGGCAGATGAAACCATGGTCTCATTCCATGTTACACCTCTCTTCACTTGCATCCCAGTCACTGAAGTGTTGGAGGTAGTTCGTAATAGAGCAGGGCGATATGGCCAAAAATATTTATCACGATATATATTTGAAAATTTGCGATAACAATATAACTGACAAATTGAAAATAAAACAAAAAACCCATCCATTTGTTTTCACTTAAACAAGCAGCTGTTTTTTTGTGCATTAAAGCTATAAAAACATTTAACAGTGCAAATGTAATGTAATAACATAATGTAATAAATTCTGTTTTCATGGATGCCTGGATGTTAAACTTCATTGTTACACCTGGTAAAACAGCTACGCTGATCATTTTATTAAAGATGAAAGAATTTAGACAGTTATCAACCACTTCAGCCCCATGCCCCTGGTACCGGGGGCAAAAAGGAGGAGATCACGTTTAATTGGTTATAACACGGGGTGAGAAATATAAGTCCAGACATGTGGTGTCCACAGAAACCTCTGAATCTCAGCTAAAATGTCATATAAACCATTTCTACAACCACCAAATACATTGAAAACAAGCCATGATTAAACGAGCAGTTATGTAAATGCGCAGAAGACTGCTAAACAAACAAAACCGAACCGGAAATTCTCCAGACTTCATGTAACCGGCTAAAGATAGACTGGTTAGCTTCCAGGGCTATCACTGACTCCACACACCAAGCTTCACCACGATCAGACCAAAATTCACTGAATGAACCGCAAAAGAAAACCACAAAAACACACAGCGCCGCTTTCCCCCTTCTCATTCTCTGTTGCTGCCATGCTTTTTCCACCATGTGCGTATTATAAACAAAGGCACTGCGCGTGCATGTTTTACCCGTATTCTATCACAATATTTTATTTTGTTATCATTGCCTAACATTGTACCGGTATTACCGTGAACGGTATAATATGGCCCAGCCCTAGTTCGTAAGAGATTACAGGATAACCCCAACCTCAGCAACAGGACCACTCTCAGCATCGACTACATGTGTTTGAACTGTGTCTTCATTTCATCCGTTTCAGAAGTGGAGAAGAGGGCTTTGCTATCCTACCCTGGAACATCACCAAGCCATTGGTTCAGGTATGTGGATGACACCTGGGTGAAAATCAAATCTCAGGACGTTCCACAATTCACGGATCACATTAACTCGGTGGACCGACACATCAAATTCACCAGGGAGGATATGAAAAGTGGCAGGTTAGCCTTCTTAGACTGTGAGATTTCCATCAGTAATGGGGGACATCTAAAAGCTGACGCACAACTGCCGCCCAAGCGAAAACCTGTAGTGATCCCGTACGTGTCAGGCGTATCGGAGCAGCTGAGACACATTTTTTCTAAACACAGCGTCTCTGTGGCTTTTAAACCCCAAAAATTGGCCCACCCCAAGGATCTGACAGCCCATTGTTCCTTCAGTGGGGCTAGTTTTAGTCATTGTGCAAATGTCCCGTTTATAAGGTTGGAAACCTGCAGTCAGCTGAGAATGAAGAAGTCACCTGGATGACGACGAAGGGTCCAGATGAATAGAATCAACCTTTTGAGAAGTGCATGTGTGGCGCGGCTGTGGGGGACGCGGACACACCCGAGCAGCAACCGCGCCTCAACAGCTTCAAAGCAGAGTGCACTGGGTCCCGTTGTTGTCGTTGGTGTGTGTTAGACAGCAACTGAAAAGCTGCAGCCGTGTGTGAGGTACGACAACCAGAAATAAAAGTGCTGAAAATGTGGTCGTCTCTGCCACGCGTCTGTCACGGTACAATTAGCTCAGACCTCTGTGTGTTTACAGCAAAGCTTGTCATTAAAGCAGGATTTCACAGCAGCAACAAACTGAACTCAGCTTATTTTTCACAGCAGTGTGCACACACAGCGCCTCTCTGCAGTAAACAACAAGTGAAACAAAGACAAGTGTGTTAGTCTGTCGGATTATTGACTGAGTGTTTGTGCTACTGAAGCACAGTAACACAAGTGCTGTCATCACTCGAGCTGCTCTCAGCTGACTGACGGTGTCACGGACGTGAAACGGCTGTAAATAAATTCTATCAGAGACTGCAGCACAGATAAACTCTCAGCAGCTCACTGCACCAGACGCAAAATGTTGTTATAATGAACATTGATCCATTGTTCCAGTCTGCTGCTATGAATTATGGGATAGCGTTTTCTGCTCCCCTTTCATAAAGAACACTCCAGTGTCTCCTCTGCTAAAGGAGGCAATAAAGGAAGCATTAAAGATCCTTTCCTCAGACAGCTCTGATTACGGCCTCCCGGCAACAAACATTCCTACACAAAACAACTCGGGCGAAATGTCTGCCTCACCTGATCTCCGGGCAGCCTGAAAGTCTCTGTTATCGACCTCGCTGCAGAGTGCGAGCACACCTGTAACCGTTCTGTCACACTGAAACCTCAATGTTCTGCTTCTGCTTGTCGACTCACCTGCAGCAGCAGCATCAGCTCCGTGTTCTGGATGTCCATGGCGATGTCGAATGGCGTCTTGTCAAATTTGCTGAGCGCGTGTACGTCAGCGCCGTGCTTGATGAGCGTTTCAGCCACGCTGTGGTGCCCATGCTGTGCTGCCCAGTGCAGCGCCGTCATCTTCAGCATGTCTTTGGCGTTGATGTCAGCGCCGTTCTAAAAGGGAGGTCCACATATGTCAAAGATCACAGCGCTTAGAGCACACAGAGCCTTCCAATGAAGACAAGCCGTCTTACCCGGACCAGCAGCTCCACGATGACCGTGTGTCCCTCGGCGGCAGCCATATGCAGCGGGGTGCGGTCCACTTTGGTGCGGGCGTCTCTGCTGACACCGGCCCTCAGCAGGACGTCGGCAGTGGAGTAATGGCCGTGCTGAGCGGCCAGGTGGAGCGGGGACGTCCCAAGCTGAAGGTGAGTGAGAAGGAGCCAGAACAGGTGAGCTCAGGTGCAGCTTTCTACCCTTCATCCACTCACTTCCGCGTATCCTGTTCAGGGGCGCTGGAGCCTATCCCAGCTGTCTTAGGGTGAGAGGCGGGGTACACCCTGGACAGGTTGCCATTCTGTTGCAGGGCTAACACATAGACACAGGCAACCACTCACATTCACACCTAACTTTAACCTAACCCGCTAACAAGTCTTTGGACTGTGGGAGGACGCCGGAGTACCCGGAGAGAACCCACGCAAACTCGACACAGAAAGACCCCGGCCTGATGGTGGAACTGAACTCTTGCTGTGAGGCAACAGTGCTAACCACTGTGCCGCCTGCTGACGTTCCCATCCCATTATTAGTGCTATTTAAAAAAAAAGAAGAAGCATGCAGCAGTCTCACCCAGTCAGTGGTGAACGGCGCCCCGTTGGCCATCAAATTTCGAACTTCGTCATCCTGACCTTTCCGGGCTGCCTCCAGCAGCCGCTTCCCCAAATCGACCAGCGACATCTGCATTAAGGGATCGATACAGCTGATCAATTCTCCCAATCAGTAACTTCAGGCATCCTCAAACAGCCAATGAAAGCTGCAGTGTCCATCCTTTATTTGCAGGGTGTTATTTATGACCAACAAAAACCTTTAATTCAACATTTCTTAAAAACACTGTTTAACTTCTCTCAGCCTGTCTGATTAAACAGCTCCTTCAAACGTACCAGCTCGCTTATCTGAAGCTAACAGTTAGGTGTCTATTATCGGACACACATGGTTCATCTGCGCCTGCTCCGTCGGTAAGGCTCAAGTTGAAGTTGCCCGCTTATGTTTTAAGAGCAGAAATGTAAAGTGTGTTTGCTAACATCTACTCATGTGCAGTGGGTTAGCTTCTCTTTAAAAGACACAAAGAACAAAAACCTGTGTGTGTCGGATAACGGGTCCGTAGCTGAGGGTTTAGCACGGCAGGGCTACAGAAACCTGCTAAAGTGCACCAGGGGGCTGACTGAACCCCCCCAGGCCCGCTGTGAGCGGGTTGTGGAGGCTCACACCCGACCGAATGCTTTTATTTTACCAGAACGTGCCCCAGGCCGTGTCCGATAATGGAAATCGGGTGGTCACACCGCTCTCGTGATTGCGAAACAGCAGAGAAGGACGAGATTCCTCTCCGCGGCCGAGGAGCCATTTTAGGCGCCTCGACGGGCAGAAAAATTCCGCCATGAGCTGCGTCGCCCCGCGCAGCCTGTCCGTGCTCTTCTTCGCCACCCGCACCGCCGCCACGGTCACAGCAACACCGACAGGAAACCGTTTGATATTAAGTTGTTGGTTTTCCGGGGGAAGTCACACAGAAATTTCCTATTTTACACGCGGAGAAAAAACTACTTCCACATCCGGTTAGTCGGTGTTGTCGGAGCGCGCGCAGTCATACCGCTCACCGGAGCCTCGTGCGGAAAGGTTGACTCCGGCGCGCGCAATTCCACCTTCGGAGGACGCGAGCCGGAGCACGCGGGCGGCTGTAGTCCCGCGGCAGGCGGCTGTGGTTCCGCGGCGGCCGACGAAGGGAGTACTTACCGGCTCCAGGTTTGTGGGGCCGCGCTACTCCTCGCTGCTAACCTTAGCGGCTCGATGCTAGCCGCCCCACCGTGGGCGTCTGCGGTAGCTTGTGCTTGTTTTGCGATCCGTGCTACGGAAGAATGGGTGCAGTCAGGCGTACACTTCAAGACTAGAACCGCACCAGAACATGAATGCCGAACACTAAGAGAGCTTGGCCCGTCCGACTGTAGCGAGTCTGTTTACGGAGAAAAGTTAGCGAGACGCGGCCGGATAGTACGGGTGTAACCTTCAAAATAAGAGCCTTTACAGCGGTCTAGTGATTTAAATGTTTTTGTAAAACTGTAAACCGTCATCACCGCACTCCCGTCAGCGTTAGGACTATTAACAGGGATTGTTCAGATTAATGCCATTTAGTATTTGTGAATTAAATATGTTTCCTGAAAATTCTGAGTAAAGATCTTAAAGTGCATTTCAATCATTTGGTAGCCCTCAATAACAACATTCAGCCAACAGGCTTTGGAAGTGAAGAAAACCAGACATTATTGTCATGAAGATATCTGCCTATAGTCCGTTTTTGACGAAAATGCAGGTAAAATTCATATTACAACTAATGTAAATTTATTAGTATTTAGTATTTTCCCCTCGGCTAATTAATAGCAAATAGACAAATAAACTACTGTATTTTGCTTGTTTACATTATTGTATTTTGCACAACTCTGCTGCTTGTGAAGCTCGCACAAAAGATTTTCACTCACATGTGCTGTACCAATGTACCTGCACATGTAATGTGACAATAAAAGTGATTTGATTTGATTTGATTACTGATTAACGGTAAAAGTGTACCTGAAATCCACAGTTGGACCGTACACTATTTTATGTTGAAAGTCTTCAAAGGAAGTGTGGTCCTCTGTAAAGCTTATAGCTATGTTAGCCGTTAGCCTGCGCGCATGTAAGCTGGAACAAGTTAAAATAAAGCTGCTTTACCTTCTTATCTCAAGGTTCTCGCGATCGTACGCCTCCTGGCGTGGATGGGACCCGGAAAGGTGCGCTTACCTGCTCAGAAAACCTTCACAAACAGGTTTTTTTTTTTTAATGTTTAATGTGCTACAAAGATGGCGGCCCCGCGACACCGGAGGTGGAAGCCGGAGAGTGTTAACCTGCCAGGGGGCGGGCTCTGTGCCGGCGGAGGCGAAGAGATCTGAGGTCAGTTTGAAGAACAGAGTGTGCGTCACAGGGCTGTGATGCAGTGACCGAGGCTGACCGCAGATCAGCCAACAGGAGAGGCTGATTCCCGCCTGCGCAGCAAAGAAGAGTACGACATGTTGGGAGTAGTAGAAGAAGAGTCCTGCGTTTTGTTTTCTGGAATTTCACATTTAAATATGTATAAATTAAGTTCTTAAATTATTCATAAATCTCCAATAAAAAAAGAAAAGTGATAGTCTGTTCGACGTGTTTCGATTATTTAAAGGGATAATGGGTTTTTGTGAGCTGTCACGTTGGACAGGACAGATGTGTGCGTTTTCTCTGAGATGATCTATGACCCCAGGTGATCATAGAAGAAGAAAATTATCTTGATGCATGATTAACCTGAGAGGAATCAGACCAATAAGACCTGATGTTTGGAGACGTGATTGGTCAAATAAATGCGTGTCAGCCGGGTTTTGATCTGAAAGAGCTTAAACCTCCACTTTCGATGTTCAGGTGTGAAACATAAGAAAGTACTTCTAATCAGGTAACAGCACAGACCTGCTGATGGCTCAGGTGCGTGGGCAGCTCTGCTAAATCCTGCAGCAGAGATCACAGAGAAGCACACCTGGGTTTCCTGTCAGTTGCACCTGTAGCGCCTCTGGACCAATCAAACGCTGTTTAACAGGTGCAGGGAGGTTTGAAGCTCTGAGGCACATGATGGAAATCAAGTTTCTTCTTCTGTGATGTTCGACTCCGTTAACCATAATCCACCACCAGGCACAAGAAGAAAGAGGTTCTGTTCAGAGGATCATTTTTCAGGAGCTGCTGATCAAATATATTGATTATGCGACTCATTCTGTAATCATCAGCAGGTGATGAGGTAATCACTCGGGTATGTGCTGTGAACGTTACTCAGTGATGTCACAGAGGTGTTTCTGACCCTGAAGCTGAACACGAATTTATTCGTCGTGTATGACGAGGTTTACTCCATAGTCACTGTAATTCACAGACATGGCCAGTTAATGATCGTGTGACTTTATTAGTTACTTTTACTGTAATAAAAGCCAAACTTACGAGTAACTGTGGACTTTTTTATTGTTGGCAGGAGTGCGAGGTTTGATTACAGCTACACAAATAAATAAATAAATAATAAACAGGGCAGACTGTGAGGTTAACCTGAACAGCTGTAATAAAAGAAAAAAGGCACAGATGAAACAGAACAATGTGATCTTCACAGGCGTCTGTTCAGAAACCAGAAAATTAAAAAGCCTTGTCACACCAGTCACATCATCTCCTTCAGTTCTGCAGGTGAACCTCACCTGAGAGGGTGACGCAGTTCTTCAAACATCAGCTGCTCCATCACAAGTCAAATTTATTTTACCAAACGATAATCAAAGGGTTCAAAGAGCACCACACTTCCTGTTCCACCCAGGAAGAAAACTGGAAGTGTGGTGCACGTAACGTGCTGTCCTGCAGACCCTGCATCTTTGCTTCAGTGTGGTCTGAGGTCAGAGGTTAGCTGGCTTCACAGCAGCAGGTCAGCGAGCAGGGCGTCCACAGCGGCAATCGGAGCTCTCCAGTAATTAAAGGAGGAGAACTCTGACAGCTCCCTCTGCAGGAGACACAGGGAATGACACATTTCAGTTAACAACAGGTCTCTGTACAGCGCAGCCCAAGGGCAAAATCCAAGAGGGGAGTAAACTCTACATGCAGAAAGGCTAACTTACATCTATGTCAGATCCTGAGAGCAGGGCTCAATAGTGTAACTTCATGTGTGAAGTTTTAAAAACAGCGCCCCCTCCAGTCAGTACGGAGCCTGCCATTAACTAGTGACAGGATCGATACCTCAGAGCAGGGGTGGCCAACTCCAGGCCTCGAGAGCCGGCATCCTGCAGGTTTTAGACCTCACCCTGGGTCAACACACCTGAATCAAATGATTAGTTCATTACCAGGCCTCTGGAGAACTTCGAGACATGCTGAGGAGGTCATTTAGCCATTTGAATCAGTTGTGTTGGATCAAGGACACATCTAAAACCTAAAGGACACCGGCTCTCGAGGCCTGGAGTTGACCACCCGTGCCTCAGAGGAAAATAAGGACAGTGAAGCTAAACATCAGTGTGAGGGAATCACTGTAGTGCTGCAGCAGTCAGTTCATGTTAAACCAGGATCTACTGTCACTTTACTGTCTGTGTCTACAGCAGGAAATGGCTGTTGGGCTAAAATCCAGCTGTTAGCTGTGATGTTGGGATTTGTGGAGGAGAGCCTGAGTCACGTGGAGTCAGAAACTCTGCAATCAGAGCTATTTTATGCAATAAAATAAATAAAATAATCTGTTTTTACCCAAACACTCTTTATCCAAAGAGTTTACGACATACATAACTACATCACACCACTTTCGTACCATCAGCACGTCTGCAGGGAAAACAGCTTCCTCACGTCATCTGACTGACTGCATTACTTCATATTAGCAGTGAGGAAAAGTGAAGCCCCCGTGTAAGTGAAAGACGTGGAGATTTCTTTCCTGTGGACATGATGTCAGGTTTCCACTCTGCTTTTGTCTGTGGTGTGACACGCGTGCAGTAACCGTGATGTTGGAAACTGTGGCTGTGTGGGGCAAAGAGAGAACAATTTATTGTTGGCCTGGCCTGGAGAGGAAAGTCTGGAGTGTGGACTCGAGCTTGTCGGTCTGGTGAACCCAGAGTCACCTGATATGTGTAGTGTCTCATGTCCTCTGGAAACAGCCAATGGAAGCACTCACAGCACCACCCACAGGAACTGTACACTAAATCTACATCCAGGTGGAGCTGGAGCTGAAGCTGGAGCTGAAGCTGGAGCTGAAGCTGGAGCTGAAGCTGGAGCTGAAGCTGGAGCTGAAGCTGGAGCTGAAGCTGGAGCTGAAGCTGGAGCGTCTTCATAAGAAGCAATATTTCCTTTGTTTGTGTTCGCACTTTCTCAGCAGGAGTGTGTTCACCTGCTGTGAGGTAAATACACCTGGAACTGATCACATGATCAGGCCTGCAGTACTTTGAAAACTGCTGTCAGAGATTTGAGTGTTGTATCACAGATTTTTCCCAAATAATGATTTGGGAAATATCGGCTCGTCGGACACTGCTCAGTGGGACATTTTCATGTGTCACCTGTTTTAGCCTCACCTCTTCATCACAGCTCCACAGCTCCAGCGTCTTCTTCTCCCTTCCCTTCCCGCTGTTGGCCGCCTCACAGTCTATCAAACCCAGGTCCTCCAGCTCAGATAGGTCGAGAGCCGGGATTGGCTGCCTCCAGAACAGGAAGGAGTCATACTGGCTGCTCGATTTCTCCATCACGTCTGAGACAAAACACACAAAATCACTGATCTCAGAGCAGATTTTCACCCTTGATATCATTTAAACATCGATTAAACCAGGAGGTCAAACCCGTGACCCTACAGAGTCCAGCCTCCACAGATGATGCATCCAATAACCCCCCCCCCTTCCACCCCACGAGTGGGGGAGGATATTTATGTGGTCAGCTGAGGTTCTAAAACAGGAAGTGGAACATCTGATCTAAGCAACCCAAAATAATCCTCCATGTTATTCCTGCTCTTTTTATTCCTGGGCCTTAGTCATAGACCTGGTCTTGGTCCTTGTAATGGACTTGGTCCTGGTCCTGGTCCCGATAACTGGGTAACCCACAGCCAGCGATGAGATGAATCACCAATAACGTAATAACTTATTGATTACTGGAGCGGCCGCTGTTTGAGGCGTTGGCCGGTGCGCAGGCGCAGAACAGAGCGACAGATGTCCCTTAAATCTAAAGACTAGGAATAAAAACTGAAATAAAACATTGATTTAATTTAATAATCGAAGATTTAAACACGTGTAATCTTCACGCTGCCGTTTTTACACTAGCTGACGTCATTTTACCATCAGCTCCATCTTTCTGACGAAGAGATGAAATTCTGAGAAGAGACACAGATTTAAACTAAGCCCACCTGCGCGTGTTTACCTGCGTGTATTTAGCTGCGCGTGTTTCCGGTGTGAGGACGGCCGCTCCGCTTTCTCCTCTTTTGTTCTGCGGGATTTGGTGATCAGCCGCTGCGCCGCTGCAGGTTGAAATGAGTTCTGCGACTGCGTCAAACTTACCTGAATGTACACCAGAACTTCCTGTCCCCGATTTCACAATAAAAGTCTAACAATGGTTTGACCTTTACTGCTTATATAACATCATCGTCATCTTTATTTATAAAGCACTTTAAAATAACCACATCTGAAGCCAAGTTCTGGACATTGGAACTAAATAATAAAATTACATAAGATATAAATAAAAACAAACAAAAGTAAAATGATTAATTAGTTAGCTAATGACTAATTTAAATACAAGAGAAACACGTTTTAAGACGTGTTTTAACAGTGGACCGTGAAGGGGCCTCTCTAACGTGCACGGGTGAGTTATTCCATAATTTGACCTGAGACACAGTCAGGAGGGTGTGTAGGGATGAAGAAGCTCAGAGTGGTACGGCGGGGTTTGTTTTTAAACGTGAAAGCATTTAAACTCTGAAAGAGACAGGCAGCTAGTGAGGCCAGCACAGGGTTACACGCTCTCTTTTACCAGTTACAGTTAGCCGCAGAGTCAGAGACTGACTGACCCCACATGGACACATAGTTACAGTGGACCAGACGGGAAGTAATAAAAGCATCGATCTCACACGCACAGGAGTCTATGTGTATCTACAGCACATTTATTTATTTTGAAAGGAAGAGCAAAGCAGTTTCCGGTGAAGACTTTCTCTGTCTTTATCTGTGTCTCGCTCTCTCTCTCTCACACACACACACACACACACACACTCACACAGTCTGTCTCTCTTTCTCTCTCTCACACACACACACACACACACACACACACACACACACACACAC
>NW_005187769.1:324921-338084 GCF_000239375.1 Pundamilia nyererei | reverse complement strand
CTGAACGACACAGGAAATCTTTCCTGCCTGTGGCCATCTCCCTGTACAACGCATCCACTTAACACACTGTTTGCTGCTACAACTACATGTTTCTTTTCCAACTGTTTATTTATGAGTGAAGTATGTATGTGTATATATGTATATATTGTACTATTCTTAGTTAGTGTATTGTCTGTCTTGTCTTAATGTTGGTTTAAAATGGAGCACTGTAACAAAAAATAATTTCCCCCAGGGATTAATAAAGTATTCTGATTCTGATTCTCTCTCTCTCTCTCTCACACACACACACACACACACACACACACACACACACACACACACACACACACACACGCTTTTACAACCTGTAAATACTCGTGCACAAACGTGTGAGTGCCAACTCGTCTTCAGTTCTCTGACATTTAATAGTTTCCTCTCCTTTTCTCCTTTTCATTGTTGCTATCATTACTACCGCTGCTAATTCCTGCTATCTTCTTCTCAGCGTAGCTGCACACTCTCTATATGCTCATGTAAAGCTGAGGAGCACGAGCCAAAGAATTGCATTATGGGTAAATGTGGCTGCACTGTTTATCTGTACATGACAATAAAAACTTGAAACACCGGAGTCTGGTGCAGAGAAGTTCACGGTGCCCTGACCGCAGTCCTCCAGCAGGAGGCGCTGTGGCCCTGAGCTTGAACGCGGGGGGAGGAGACGCTCGGAGCTGGGGGCTTTGGAGGAGCAGAGGATGGATTTCCTGGTTGGAGCCACACCTCAGACTGAGAGCTCCTGAGAGCTGCGGCGCTTTTATTCCAGCCTCTGCTGTTGCTGCTCTGCGGTGAGTCTGGGCCTCCTTTTTACTCCTCTTTGCTCCTCTTTCTTCTCATCAGACTGAAGCAGGGTCAGGCCTGGCTCAGTCTAACGCTGGTTAAAACGGGAGACGTTCAGCTGGAGTTACCGGGTCGATGTGAACAAAGGTTCGTCTGTGAATGATTAACAGAGCTGAATGTGAGCTGAAGGCTTCTCGGTCTGCACACTCGTGTTTGACACGCAGGACTGGCTGACCTTTGCTCATTTCTTTCACCTTCATGTTTGACTGTGTTCAGGGTCAAAGTTCAGGTTTGGGAGGTCTGTCTTCGCTCTTTTTCTGACCTGACATATTAAGTGTAAGTTCTTACCTTAGCTTAACATAATGGCTGGAAGCAGGGAGAGTGCCTAGCTTCATGAAGAGAAGGATGAGAATAAGTCAGATCTGCAGGTTTGTACAGGGACTCTGTGTCGGTGTGTGAGCGCAGACTCATAAACCTGCCAGTTTTCCTTCTGTAGTCCAAACTTCACTCTGACCTTCTCTTTCTTTCACTTATTTCCCCCCGTGAATGCTTTCAGCAAACGGAACATTGGCGTGTATGATCCGGTTGTTTCTGAGTGGAGTTTGGTCTGAAGAAAGGAAAAAGTGCACGTTTCAGACTGGAGAAAACAAAAGGTTTTAAGTGGAGTTTTATGTGAGGAACAAGGAAGTTGATGAAGAAGTGTGAAGAACAGGAATAACACGACGACCTAAAGACTGAGTTCAGTTTTTATGGAGGAACGTGAATCAATACGACGTGCATGTTTTGGACAGCAGGCGTGAAATTGGCTGATTTCTGACTGGACTTTGGTGCAAAGGGTCAAATCTGCAGGTTTCAGATTTATTCTGCTTTCTGCAGCACTGACATGCTTCACACATTTCTCAAATATAGACAGCTGCACAAAATGCAGATCTATGGGAGCTGAGTGTGGAGGTTAAAGGTCAGAGGTCACAGGGTTCAGGGGACGGAAACTTTGATCCAAAAATACAGCTCCCCTCCACCATCTCCATGATGGAGTTTGTGGTCTGGCTCTGTCCTCCTGCCGCTGCCTTCACGTGCATCGGGACGTTTCTGAGTGTCACACAGCTCAGATAAAGCATCATCTCTGAGTCCAAACAGGCTGTGATGGTTCTGGGGTTAACCCTGATCCCGAGGCTGATTCTGGACCTGTCACCTGTCGGCCCGTTGAATGCAGACGGGTCGGATCGAGCGGCAAGGATGTATCGTCAGCCGTCACCTTGGTGACGGCAGCTCCCAGCGCTGAGGTCGTTCTCCTGCAGATGTTTGGGGACTGAATCGTGCTGACGTGTGAACACTTTGTACGCCTGAAGGTCTGTTTAAAACTGTCTCAGTAAGTGTAGGGTGTTTCCTGCAGAGGAACAGGAAGTGATTCAGAGGCGCGGGGCAGTGTGTGGTGGCTGGACTCTGACCTCTGACCGTCTCTGTTTGCGAGGACAGGAATGGGTGAACGGCTCAGAGCGCTATCCTGGTCGTCACAGTTGGTTTGTAGGCTCAGGAATCTGCAGTGATCAAATCTGGAGCTGTTTGTGTTTTACACTCGGGGCTGAAGAGGTTAACGTGACGTTCCCGTAACACTCCTCTGACATTACCGTGACTGCACGCTGACCTGACTTGTTCCTCTGGACGTGTTGGGACACCGACATCCTGCTCAGAGGTTGTGTAACTGACGGTCGGTCGATACGAGACAGAGTGTTTTTTACTAGTTCTTCTTGTTGTGCCTCCTTTAAAATGTCTTTGAACTCTTCGTCACATTAAAGGTGGAACTGGCTGATAAGCATCAGCTGCTTACAGGGAGAGGAATGCAGCCTTGTCAGGCTCGCGATTAGCATCATTTATCACTTTCACTCGATAATCGCACACAGAGCATGTTTGATGCCTGAGATTTCAAATCAACCCAACTTTAGCTTCTAATGACCGACTCTTTGTAGCTGCTGAAACCTCGGTAGGATGAACATCTGTAAGAAACATCTGGTTTGATGTGAAGCGACAGCTCACCACAGACGTGGCTGAGGGATGTGAATATGGACACTTTTATTTTTCATTGAATGATTTAAAGTAGACACGGCAGAGTGGCTCACGCTTTGCTCTCCGGACGACGAAGACACTGGTGTGAAGGTCGACAACGAATGCGCCGGTGTGAAGGTTGAAGACGAAGACGTCGGTCGAGCGGTGTTGCTGTGATTCAGACCTGAAGCTGCTCGCCGTGGTATGAACGGTGTGAAAGCAGCCACAGAGTTGTATTGTTGAAACAACATGTTGCCGCCTTCACTCGAGCACACGTGCTGTCTGAGAAGAATCGATGTAAAATTCACACGCGTTCATGTTCCTCCTCAGGTGGATGCTGGCTTTCATGCCGCTCAACATTCTGATCCATTAATGGTGTTCTCTTGGTTTGAGTGAAAGTATTATTGTGGATGTAATCCATACTTTTACACGTGTTATTTGTCCAAAGTAAGACAACCCCACCAGAGCTGGCTGCGTAAATATGTTTTCTTCACAGTAGAACTCAGAAAACTCATGTTTAATGTGTAAGGTTTGATTTTGCTTTTTACTATTTCAAGAGGCAAAGGAGCTCGTGTTGAATTTTGATTGTCCCTAAAGTCAGGACACATACTCACGGAGAGGCAGCTTTTCAGTGGTATGGTCCTCGTCTGTGGAACAGCCTGCCGGAGGAGCTCAGGGCCGCAGAGAACGTACATGTTTTTAAGAACAGGCTCAAGACCACCTTTTTAATTTAGCTTTTACTTAGCGTTTATTTATTTTATGCTTATTTATTCTATCCTGTTATTCTATTATTAATTTAGGCTTTACCTAATATTTGCTTGATTTTATTCTTATTCATTTTTTAATCTTCTTATTCTATTTATATTTATATTGTATCCTGTTCTTATTTATTTTATCATTTTACCCTGTATATATCGTATTGCATCATATCTCCAGTGTTTCCTCGGAGGGCGCTCTCTGCACCGGGGCTGTGATTGACTGTGGCTGCTGGGTCTCTGGGGGTCCTCTCAGCCTGGCTGGGGGGCTCCTTTGCCTCCCTCCTGCTGTGTGCCCAGCCTGGAGGCTGCGGTCTGTGACCGGCTCCCGGTGCAGACGGCTCCCTGTTATAGTGTTTCCTCACTTGGCTCATGCGAGCCCAGCCCAATTTTTACTCTTTAAGTGTGCGCGTGTGTATATGTGTGTGTGGGTGGGGGGATATATGTGTATTGAGAGTGTGGGGAGTGAGTTGGAGGGTGGGGTGGGCTGCTTTTAACTATGTAAAGCACTTTGTGCTACATTTTCTCTGTATGAAAAGTGCTTTATAAATAAAGATTGATTGATTGATTGATTGAATTTGATGATCTCAAAAATTTGAGACAGGAAACCAAAAAGCTGGAAAAGTAGAACTCCAGCCAATCAGGTTCATTGATTAACGTGACACAAACTGTGGAACAATTTCAGAATAAAGTTTGTCACTGTGAAGATCTCATCATCTACATAACAACACGTCGTCAGCGTGAATGTGGAGTAACGAGCAGCGTTTCATTAAAACATGGTTATGTGATGAAATCAGTGCAGACGCTTTATTATTAGTCTGTTTGTCTGAAACGTGCTGGATTCACCTGGATCCATTCGGACTCTGTGATCCTTCTTTTCTCAGTGAAACAGTTGAAAACTGTTTTTACAAACAGATGAATGAACCTTTGAGCTCCTCGTAATAAGGACTGATTGGCTCTTATCATAGGGACAAAGTGTTCATGTTTCATGCAGTAGTCATAGATGTGCACTAACAAAAAGTTCTGTGGTTTCTCAGGTTTGTCCTGGCCCATTACTGTGAAAGCTTTACACGCTCGCATTAGTACTGTCAGAAAGAATCATGATACATCCCACCGTTCGTATGTCGATGATACACACTTACTCTCATCATTTTCCTCTGAGCGAGCATCTGTTCACGTGACCTGTGGGATTAGAATTGAACAGTTTGTCTGAACTCCAGCGCACGAGTCAGGACGCTCAGCGTCATCGCTGAGCTCAGCCGTCGATACAGATGATGAAGATAAGATAACCTTTATTAGTCCCACACGTGGGAAATTTGTTTTGTCACAGCAGGAAGTGGACAGTGCAAAAGTTATGAAGCAAAAATTAGAATATAATAAGAATAAATACAGTACACAGCTGTACAGAATAAAATACTATATACAGTAGAATAAAATAGAATAAAATATACAATAGGATAACAATAGAATACAAATGCTATATATAACTGAGTAAAAATACAACGATGCCAGAAAAGAGTATTGCACTTAGTGTTATTGCACATGTGTGGATATGTTTGATTGTTGGAGTCTTTATTATGGAGTCTGACAGCCGTGGGGAGGAAAGACCTGTGAAATCTCTCTGTCCCACACCGTGGGTGCTGCAGCCACTGAAGGAGCTGCTCAGTGCTGTCAGAGTCTCCTGCATGGGGTGGGAGATGTTGTCCAACAGGGGTGACAGCTTAGCCACCATTCTCCTGTCACTCACCACCTCCACTGGGTCCAGAGGGCATCCTGTGGATCAGCCTGTTCAGTCTCTTCCTGTCCCGGGCTGAGATGCTGCTGCCCCAGCAGACCACACCATAAAAGATGGCTGAGGCCACCACAGAGTCATAGAAGGTCTTCAGGAGTGGGCCCTTCACTCCAAAAGACCTGAGTCTCCACAGCAGGTACAGCCTCCTCTGCCCTATCCTGTAGAGGGCATCTGAGTTATCAGTCCAGTCCAGTTTGTTGTTCAGGTGAACACCAAGGTACCTGTAGCTGTCCACAGCCTCAATGTCCATACCTTGGATGTTCAGTGGTTCAGTGGAAGTCTACCACCAGCTCCTTGGTTTTATTAGTGTTGATCTGGAGGTAGTTCTGCTGGCACCAGTCTTGGGTCAGTCCTCTGTACTCCATGTCGTCCCCATCAGTGATGAGGCCGACTATTGCAGAGTCAATACCAGAGCTGCTCTCTGTATAAGAGTCTTCTCTGAAACTGAGAAGTCGGCCTTTTACATTAACTAGGTTAGACTGTTGCCATGCTCAGTTTGCAGGAGTCTCCAAACCATCAGCAGCTCATTAGGAGTAGATAGACATGTGACCATATTACTGCAGTACTGAAGGTACTCTGTTGGGTCCCAGTTCAGCACAGAGGTGTCTTTAAAATCCCTCAATTACTTCATAAAGGTGTCAGTGTTTCTGACCTTACAGACACCTTTATGCTCTTCATGGACTGAAACGTGTGAGTGATGTTGTCGTGATCACACAGGTGTGTCACAGGTGTGTTTGTGGTGCTGAATCACTTTCACTTTAGTTTCCAAACAGACTCGTTGATTTATTTCCCTGTTTTTGTCGTAGCGGTGTAAACGGTCACCTTCCTCTGCACCGTGTTTTTTCTTCTTATCAGCTGAGATAAGCATCAGCAGGAAGCCAGTGTCTCAGTTTAGAAAGGAGGAAGTGAAAGCAGAAAATAAAGCACTTCAGTCTGCCTGTTATCTAAGAATTTACCTGAAGTATGGAGTCGTGTGTCGTCAGCGTGTTGGAGAAGCACGACTGAAATGACTGGATGACGGTAAAGAAAGAAGACCAACATCTGTTAGTGTTAGACTGCAGGCAGGGTCAGCCACACTCGCTCAGGACCAGCGTGTATGTTTAGCTGTGGTTTGCGTCCAATGCTGAGTCTACTGTGTGAAAATAACCCCTGTTAGGCTGAGCGCTGTTGTGATGTCAGCATGTCACACCTTTCTGTGTCATCGTACGTTATCAGAAAACAGTGAGCATGTGCTCCAGCCACATGCTCTGGGTGCTGCCCTTCAGCAAGCTTGCAGGAGATGGCCAATCAGACGGGCCTCTAGGGAGATCTTAAAGAGACAGGAGCTGAATGAGCTCGTTTCAGAGGCTGAAACGCAGGTTCAGAAACAGGAGGATGATTGTGAAGCTTCTCTGTGGAGTTCAAGCAGAAAGGTCCAGCACGATGTTTACAGCAGATTGTTCAGTCAAAATGTCACATTAACTAAACACAAGTCTAAAAAAATCTGATGAAAAAGCAGAAGCTGATGAAGGTCAGAGGTCATTCAGCAGATGTGTTTAAATAAAGGCCTTCCTCTGTCAGCTGACTAAAGTGCAGTCATGTGACCTGCAGGCCGTTGTCCCACACAGACAAATGGGCCGTTGTTGTTGTTGTTGTTGTTGTTGTTTCAGCTGATTCGGCCTCCTGGCTCATGAACGCTCAGCTGATGTCACATCAGGTGGTCAGATCAGGTGGTCAGCTGTGACGACGATGGTAATCACATGATGTCTGCGGGTTAGTTTCTGGTGTTTTCACAGATGAAACTGTCCTGATGTCAGATAAAGATGAAATCTCTGGTTCACTTCCACCTTAAACTTCCTCGCACACTCGTTAAACAGACTCGTTTCACTTCCTATAATCAGACCGGCCCGTACCACCTGCAGCCAGACGAGGGAGGAAGAGTCTGTTCCTCCTCCTCGCGTTGGCGTGACAGATCTCCTGCTAGCAAACACAAACGCACAGTTTACACATTTTCCGCCGCTCACATCACTCCTGCAGGAAAAGGCCTGACTTCTGATTTTAGGCACAAGAATAAGGCTTCCCAGGATGAAGCTGTCGACTTCACATCATTCATTGACAGAAACCCAAACGTTCGCCTCGGTTCAGCGACGTGTTCAGACGTCACACGTGACAAAAAAAGCAGCTGTAGTTGTGTTTTTCTCTCAGCTCATAACAATCCAGAGTTAAGGCTGCCACAAACGATTATTTTGATAGTCGACTAGTCACCGATTATTTTTGCGATTAGTCGACTAATCAGATCATCATCCATTGGACGTAAAACGTACAGCTTATTGCACCAGCAGCATCTGCTCTTATATAACTATCATTAGCTTACAGCTTGAAGTGTTTAAGGTCTGTGCTAACTAAAAATAAAGACAAGATGATAGTTTATTAATTTTAATGAAATTTGCAGATTGTTTCGGTGAAGTTTAATAAACTCCTTGCTATCTAAAATATAACAGGACACCGGAGTAAATTCTCCAGCATCTCACACTTCTGATAATCAGCTGTCTGCTTGAGGTTTATTCAGCTGTGTAAAAACTATAACTTTGATCTCAGCCAAACAGATCAAATTCAAATTCAAATTCAAATTTTATTTGTCACACACACACAACCATACACAGTATGACATGCGGGTGAAATGCTTGTAGCTGTACAATGCCCGACCATTAAATGACAGAAGAAAAGTTTTACAGTATTTACAATTTACTACAAAAATTTACAAATGAACTTAGGAATTTACAGTAAAGAATGTGCAAATAGCAGAAGAGATTATAAAGATAAGGATTAGGAATTATAGGAATTATAGGATTATAGGAAATGTGTGGTGGTGCGTGTGGTGACGTGTGTGAGAGTCCAGTCTTATAGTGACGTGTTTGGGAGAGCCCAGTCCTACACCTGGTTCAGGCCCCGAATAGCCTGGGGGAAGAAGCTCCTCCTCATTCTCTCTGTTTTGGCCTTAAGGGAGCGGAAGCGCTTCCCAGACCTCAACAGTGAGAAGAGTCCATTGTTGGGATGGGAGAGGTCCATCATAATCTTCCTAGCTTTGGACTTGCACCGCTTGGTGTAGATGGACAGCAGGTCAGGGAGCTCTGATTGAATGATGCGTTCGGCCGAGCGCACCGCTCTTTGCAGATCTCGTCTGTCCTGCTTGGTGCTGTTCCCAAACCAGGTGCAGATGTTTGACGTCAGGACGCTCTCGATGGTGCAGGAGTAGAAGTTCTTGAGCACCTTCAGTGGCAGATTTACTCAGGAACAAATAAAATACTAAAAAAAGCCAAACAATAACATGTTTAAGTTATCTAAGTGACTCATATACGTTTAACCTGAGTAGCGAAAGACGGCGGTGGGTTTGAAGCCGGGAGTCCGGTGTTCTCATGGCTCTAGTTAGCCTAGCCCCCGGCTAGCTATCGAGCTAGTGGGTAACAGACGTCTCCGAAAACGTCGGAGCGCTTTTGAAAATATGCGGTGTCCTGATAAACTGAGCAGATATTTGAGGTTTACACAGCTACATTCTCGCCTGAAAATATGTTAAACGTTTATTTTGTGACCCAGAAAGAATAATAAGAGTAATATTAAAACTAACTAGCTGCCGCCATTGTTGGAAACTGAGCTGGGCCGCGCTATGAATTCTGGGATAGGTTGGGCCACGAAGTATACACCCGACCCATCCTTCAAATCTGGGGAAATGAAGGACGCATTTTTTTGGCCACGTATGGGGCAGTCTTCGAATTTGGACAGTCTTTGCCGTGTCGCTGTAACTTAATCGGCCTACAGATGAGGCCTTCAAAGGATGCAGCTCCTGAATTTGGACACAGCTTCTTCTTCTTCTTCGGGGTTTAACGGCAGCTGGCATCCTTGTACATGCAGTGCTGCCATCTTCTGTTTCAGTCCGTTATTGCACTCTTAAATCCTGCTACTTATTCCTGCGGCTTTTGGGATCTTACAAAGCTTCAAACGACGTAAATTAGTCGACGACGATTTTAATAGACGACATAATCGTGGCAGCCCTACTAGAGGTCTGAGTGCAGCTCCTAACAGGGAAATGTAGCGCGTCAGGTCATCGGCTCACAGCTGAATTACAGTGAGTTCAACCTGAAGGCTGAACTTCAGGTGATTGCTCTGATCCTGCAGGTCAGGTGACAGAGGATGATTCGATTGACAGAGCAGAGCGCAGGACATCCTCTCTGGGCCTCCGTCAGGAGTCGGAGCCGCAGGCTGAATTCCTGGCTGCTGATCAGGGTGGATGTGGAGCGTGAAGCTACATGTTCCTGGCCTCCACATTCTTCCCTTATCGTCTGCTGAAATGTGCTGGACCGAGTCCAGAGCAGACGCTCGATTCAGTCCTGCGTGGAATCGGGCTGCATGCCCACGTAAAAACAGCGTTTCACGCCTGTGCTGCTCATGAGCTCACACATGAAAGGTGTGGGAGGAGCTTACACGTCTTATTAATCTTAAAAACCAGCACGCAGAGCTCGCTGCAGCATAGATGTGTTGACAGTGCTTCCACACTTTTCTAGATTCTCTAAAAATGAAGTAGAAATCATTTATTTGTTTCATGTTCTGTGTGTAAGAAGTCAGAATATATATTAAAAAAGTGCACGAGCGCTCCCTCAGCGTCGGTTTCCACTGATCTGCAGCGCTTATTAAATGTCCCACCTGAGGGGTCAAAGGTCAGAACTGTGTGATTTAATCAACAGCTGGAGTCAAGTTTCAGGATCAGCTTGAGAAGAACGCCCAGAAACACACACACACAGCAGAACTGTGTGTTTGGACACACCCAGTGTTTAGTCATGCTCGATGTGTTTGCCTTGTTGACGTCTCTGAGGGTTCCCACGTAGCTGGGTGTCTCACTGCGTTCCTGTTTCCCTGCCATGTGGGGACGTTTGGGGGAATTTTCTGTGGTTTTTGGGTCTCAGATGTTGGGCTCGCAGTCATTTCATCGCTGTGTGTAAATCTGCTGTTGCTTCCCTGCATTGGTGCTGCTGTAAGGACATGTGAGAGTTCACAGGAAATCACAGCAGAATAAATGTGAAGGCTGTAAGCTGGCTGAGAGTTTCAGCCGTTCATGTTTGAACCTGCAGAGCTCGGAGAGCCTTTATGTAAGCATTAATAACTGAAGTGCAACTCTTGGGTATTTTCAGCATGATTAGTTACTGTGTTTTAATCAAACTGACAATATTTGTGAAACTTTTAGATTTTTTTAAAAACTACAAATAAATCAGATGGTGTCTGACAGCCAGCACGGTCCAGGTGTTTCTATTAACTTAATCTATCCATATAGGATTTTCAAAATAAAGCAGGCTGGATATAAATTTGTTGCTAGGTGTAAAGTGAAGGTGGAAACTGTGAACTTCCAGCTGTTAAAGCTGTGATGATGATAGTAGTCATTTAATTAGATCAACGTTTCTCTCTCCACAGATCGTGCATGAACGTGCAGCTTTGAACTCTCCACACTTTGGATTTGACCTTTTTTTTTTTCCACCAGATTTGTAGAATAAACACGTTTTTTTTTCTTCAGCTGCTAAAGAGCCGTTGAATTAATCGGGGACATCCCGACTCCAGCCTGTGCCAGCATTTTGGGGGTTTTAGGCACCTGAGCTTTGTCGTCAATCAAGTTTTTGGCCTGAATGCCCCAAGATTACCCTCAGGCTGTAGTTCCTCCTCTGGCCTGCAGGGCAGCAGCAGAGAGCAGCGTCCGGCCGTTGGACAGACCGAGCCTCGGCATGAGCGACTTCTGGCACAAGATGGGCTGCTGCGTGGTAGCTAAACCACCGCCGGTGAGACGTGCTGTCTTTTGATAACTTTAAATGCTGCATGTGATTCTAAGTTTGTACAAATATTAGAATTAATCATGTTAGCTAATGTTAGCGGATACAATGTTTCAAAGCTGAAGTTAACTGGTAACTTGGACCATCAGCTAAAACGATGGCTGATGCTTAGCAGGTAAATGAAGCGGACAGTTATGTGATCGGTGTTGTTTATGTGCCTGAACGTGACGCTGCACAGGTAAAGGCGGGGCTTGTGTGCTCTTCCACAAATGTCCCCACGAGGCCTCAGAGTTACTGTGGCCTCCACACACACATATGCACAGCTTCCCTTTTCTCTGTGACCTCTGACCTCTGCAGCCGTCGCTTCTCTTTTTGCTTCACGTGACATAAACAGAACGCAAACATCAGCACAGATCTCCACGTTACACCCAATAAAAGGTTCCTGATGGTAGCGACGCTGCCGTGACGGGAGGAAGTGCTGCTGTGGCCTTTCTCCCCAGAGAGCCTCCTCCTCTTCCTCCTCCCTCCTTCCTCTGGCTCTATTTTTAGCTCTGTGTTTGTTCCATTGTGGCACTGCAACAATACACCTTTAATAAACACAGCGAGACGCACCGATGCCAGCGCTGACTTCACTCAGGAAGTCTGCGTAAGGTTAAAGTGGGCAGGTTTGAACTCCAGCCGCACAAAGTTTATCACAGAAGGTTTTGGTGGACGTTTCATCGTTATTGTGCGTATTTTCACATCGTCTCTTTGTGCAGCTGTTTGTGATAAAGTTGTGACGGTGTGAGTAATGTATACATCATTAAATCAAAGAGAAGTGGGGTTGTTTCTGCGCACGCTCAATTTGTCGTCAGCACTACAGATGTTGTGTAACGTCTGAGGCTGACTGCACATATTTCACCCATCAGGTCCTGCGTAAATTCCACTCGAACGAGCAAACGCGTCGCCTGTTTTAAGGTTTTTACATTTTCGTCTTTTTGGGGCGGAGCTTTTACATTTGGCCTGTTTAGGACGAGTGGATGATGTCGGCCATGTTGGAGGTCTGTGAGCTGATCCTGGCTATGATCCTTCCAGACTTTCACCAGCTCAGACGGCTCTGACTCACTGATTACACGATGACGATGACGAGGGTGGGTGTAGTGTTTAGCTGCTCAACACAGACGTTGCCAGGAGATTTGTTTTCTTCTTCTGCTGTTTGCTCTGCAGCGTCTCAGGGTTACGTAATGAAGCTGTGAAGCCACTGAGCGTGCTCAGTTTGTAAACCTTACATCAGCTCAGATTCTGCACTTTGATTGGATCTCTGACGTTTCAGAAACATAAAGAAAAAGCTTTGATTACAAGTTTTTAGAGTCATGGAAATAACCTGAGGCAGAGAGGAAGGGTGTGTGCAGGAGAGCCCTCCACACAAGGGAAAGACCACAACACTGTCACAGAGACACACACTGGTGTCTGGGACTGAAGTGAGCGTGTCTGCACTGCTGTTTGAAGGTCAGGTCATGTGACAGGAGTTAAAACAGGCAAACTCACATCTCTGTCACAGACTTTGGATCTTATTAAAAACATGTGTGACCCTGTAAACAAATGCAACGTACCTACAACCCTGCAGAAGGAGCACAGACACACAACACAGACGTGTGTTTAAGTCTGTGGGAGACGCCAAAGACACCACTGCAAACATGGCTGGTCGCTGCTCACGCACAGAAGGCCCACGTAACAAACACATGAAAAGACAAAGGAAAAAACTGAATTGCACAAACTGCTGTGTGTAATTTATTTTATTTTATAAACCAAAAGGAAACCTGAACAACGGAGACACAAGAATCCTGTAAAACGGACAATTTAATAAAGGGCTGTTCTGTTCTAATGGCAGCAGCACGTACTGGAGTGAATGTGGGTCCCCGAGTGTGGAGCAGGATGTAGGAGGGACCCCGGTGCGCCTCGCACTGATTGGATGATTGACGGGTGTTATTTTAACCT
>NW_005187769.1:295739-323742 GCF_000239375.1 Pundamilia nyererei | reverse complement strand
GGCCTGCAGCCGGTCAGTAACAATCCTGTCTACCTGTTCACTCACCATGCAGCCGTGTGTGTGTGTGTGTGTGTGTGTGTGTGTGTGTGTGTGTGTGTGTGTGTGCACGCACATCACAAATCAGCGCATAAAAAAATGGGTAAGTAACAACAGGGACGTTTGAGAACAAAGTAAAATACTGAGCAGAACGATGACGTGTGTGAAACCATCACTCTGAACAGAAACCAGTTACAGGTATGATGGAAGCTGTCGCACTTCAGTCGTAACTTGAACCGTAGCGTGTTCGAGTTTTACCGCGGGTCGCCCGTCGACCCCAGACTGGGATTGTGCCTCTACTGGAACTGAACCAGCAGCCTCTACTGGTGTAAACCCCTACAGTTTGGAGCAACAGCATTTTAATATATACTCTGTGTTGTAGATGAGAACACCCACATACAGTTCAGTGTTACACCTGTTTAAACCTTTGACGGATTTATTGGTTATAAAGAAGGTGTGACTGTGTCATTTTAGTTCATCATGATTGTTGTCTTCTGTGTTTGATGCATGTGAGTGTGCTATGTAAAGAAGTGTTGTTGTGTTTTACAGTCTGGGTCGGTCCAGGAGCAGATGAGGTCCAAAGGCCCAAACATGAACGGCAGGAACAGCCTGTTATAGCCGGTAAACCAGCTCAGCTTCTCTTTTCATTTCAGCTCATTTAGCATCACAGGCGAAGATGTTCCAGCAGCCGCTGTTAAAAATCACTTTTTAGAAAAGATGAGTAAAGGACTGATTATTTAGTCGGGTCCAGGACTGTATGGTTTCCTGTACCATGGTATGCAGATCTTCTGTACCTATAATGAAACAGGAAGTAACCCTGAGTAGGTTAAAAACAGAATAGACAGCTGGCAGCCTTAGCTCAGTGTGGTTGAGCCCGAGCTTCCTGTTAGCGATCGAAGCAGCGATGAACCCTGCCTTCCCGTTAAACCTGAGTGTGCACCTTGCACCTGTTTGATCTCCATGGGTCACTTTATCGCAGAACACAACCTGATGAAACAGAACTACAGTTTTTTGTATTGTCGGTAATGTCCTTAGAAAAACAAAAACCAGCTGTGGTGCTGAGCCGGTCCGACGGTTTCCGTCCACCCACCCTGACACCCCTCCTGCACACTCTGACCCTGTCACCACCCCCCGCACTTTGTCACCATTCATTTGACCAGTAGAGGGCACTTGCCCATAAACTGTAACTATTACATAATTGTTTATGCTGCAGCACACCTCCAGCATCGGTCAGTTCACTGTTCCTCCACGTGTTTAGAGTTTGTGGAAGTGTACAGATGTTTATCCTGATCCCCAGAGGATGAACCCTTTGGATTGAAGGATGTTCTGCCTGTAGGGGGCGCTGACTGCCACATTTTTACACTAGTCAGCACCGTTTGACGTTTCCTGTCTTTCATCTTCTAGGAGTGTATGACATCGACCCAGACCAGCTGACCGAACTCTTTCTTCTCCACACTGAGCCTCGCCTCTAGCACTTGACTGCCAGCCAGGTGCTTTGACTCCCTCCTCCACCCTACTGAAGTGCCCTTGTGCAAAGCGCTGAACCCCTAACAGCTACAGGAGGCACTAGCCTGACCAGATATAACTGTGGATTTTTTTTACTCACAAAGACTGATAATCAGTTCCCACCTTTGAAGAAACCAGAATAAAACTAATATTTTTGGTCACTACAGGTTTCCCTGTCAGTATTAACGTCATTAGACTCCATTTCCCAGCATCCATTTCAATTTTTTCAGTATCAAACAAATGACAGGATGTCTGTATTTATGAAAGAAAAAGTTTTCTGGCTCCAAAGTGTTCGATTTAAGATTTCACGTGGACGTTTTTTGTGGAGTGTTTTTTACTGGACTTCATTTCGAGGATGGCCCGTTGTTTAGTATTAAGCTCCTGAAGGATCATTACACCTTCTGGGGCTTCGTCAGCAGATTCTGAACCGTGCGTATGTTCAGGGATCACGTGTCCAAAGTGATTACATCACTGGATGCCGTCTCCCAGGACGCTGCTGGTGCTGAATTTTAAAGGACTCTTGTTTTAGGAGACGGGAAAGTCCCATGAATCCCTGCTACACTGGACTGCACTGTGTGTGCTTGTGCTCTTACATGTCTATCTTTGTGGAGACCTGTGTGATTGTTGGATCATGTGAGGACATGCCTGCAGATTGAGATTTGTTGTTCAGGTTGTGTCATGGAGGGTCCTCACAACGATAGAAATCCAGACATGCAGGACTGGACCCAAAGTCCTAAACCTCCACTAGAAAAACACCAAAAATTATCATTATTATTATTATTCAGAAAGTTCTTTGTTTTTATTTTTAACGCTTTTTAAATTCTTCATCCAATTACTGTGTTACTCAAACTGTGGTTCAGGGACCCCAAATGGGGCTTCAGATGAGATATTTTAGCTCCCTGTTTTTAGCGCACTGCTTGAAAGGCCTGTTGTAAGCTAAGGTGTCACAGTTATTACTGCTTTAAACGTGTGTAATCTTCTGCTGTTCCTGATTGGCTGTCTCACATCTGCTCAGCTGTTATCCAGATGTTCAGGTTGATCTCAGCTCACAAACCAAATGTGTTTAATGTTGTCTTGAAAAAGATCATTTTGTAGTTTTTGAAACATCTGCTGATAAAAACTGATGCTTCGTGTAAGTTTCACTGCAGCTCTTCTGTCACAGCTGAAGATTCGTATTTATTTTTGCAAATCACACTAACGTACAGGTTGGTCCAGCTGTTCCCAGCTCTGTGTGCACCAGCCAATCCTGTTTCACATCCAGTTATTAAATGTGTTTGCCAGTAAGAGCCAGCACTGATTGTTTCTCCAAACACGCACACAAACGCAGCACAGTCAGGACAGTGAGCCACATCTGATTGGTCTGTTTATTCGAGTCGCGCCGTTCATGGACGCCATCCTGTGCCCGGATGCTCTAACAGCAGCGCTGACTCGTCAGGGAAAACTGTCTGACTGGTTACCGCGGAAACCACAGAGTGACATGGCAGCTGGGCACTTGCTCCACATCGACAATGGCGACGACGGGAACGTAAGTGCCCGAGCTTCTGGTGCATTGGTGAACTGTGCAGAGCGTGGGAGGAGTTATTGTATTTGACTCGGCTCGTTCCAGCTTCCCGCTGAAAACGTTTGTGTTCACAAACTGAGACATGCGGCATTAACGCTGCCGTTAAACCAGCGTCAGGAACGCCTCTGACCGTGTCAACACTCGACTTGAAACCTGAACGTGTTGTACTTTGGTTCAAAGACACGGGGACTGTTTTAATGGACACAAAGGAAGGATAGGTCTCTGATTCCAACACTTTCACCCAACTGTTTTCCTGTGGAGCATCGTTGTTTTGGATCATTTTAGCTCCAGAAACTGTTACTCTCATTCTAGACTCATGCTGGGAACCTGAACGTCTCCTCCACCGAGGCCTGAAGAAGATCAGGATGTTTTCTTAAGATCAAGATGTTCAGCCTGAGATTTTTTCCCAGACTAGTTGAAACTCGCATCTTCTTCCTTTTTTGTGTCATATCAGACGTATTTAATCCTCCTGAGAGAAAATGTTCAGGCTGCTCTGAACGCTCAGCTTCCAACAGCTCGTTCTACTTTTATAACGCATCTCTGCCCACCGACTAACTGCAGGTTTCCAGACACTGACCAATGAGAAAACAGTGGGATTTAGGGAGGGCTGTCTTAAAGAGACGGGAGCATACGAGGGATTGTTTGGATCTGGGAGTCGTGCACAGATAATGATTTGATTACAAAAATCTGACCACGTCAGAAACCGTCCCGACTGCGGTGACTTTACAAAGCGTGTAGGTGGAGACGAGGACGTCCAGGCTGGAGTTGACGTTGTGGCTCATTCTCGCTCTTGGATTCTGGGAAATGAAGCCTCTTCCTGTCGACAGTCCTTTCCCTTCAGGTGGAAACAGACAGAGTGCTTTTGTGTCACACTATGCTTTTATTTTGTGATAGACGCTGATTCTATTGGTGCATATGATTGTTGCACTGAGAGTGCTGATCACAGAGCTTCTCTGGAAGAGCCTCGGTGGGAACGCTGTCCAAAACCACACAGTCTTCATCAGATTAACTTTTCCTTTTGCAGCTGTTTGTCATCTGACACTGATAAACTCTGATGTCAGCCAATCAGCAGCCCCCCCGCAGCTGCGCTGGGATTAAAGTGAATGCAAATGATTGGGCAGAAGGGTTTTAATGGATTTCTTCTGAGCTGTGTTCACGTTTGATTGGCTGAGGAAACTGTCAGTCAGCGAGCTGTGGGGGTTTTGGTTTTAAAGCTGTGAGCGTGAAACATGACACTTCCTGCTGGTCCAATGATGGTCTGCCCACCCGGCGAGATCTGAGGAACGAGCTGAAGTCGGCAGCGAAGCTGCTTCCTGCGTCCGTTACTGTGCAGATGACTGATGTGAAACGTTGAACTCTTCTGTGCACTGAGTAATAAACTGGATCACACATTAGACTCGTGAGCCTGGCTCGGTTTACGAGGATATTTGTTCAAAGATCTGGAAGGTTTTAACTTTGCATGCAGGAAAAGTCACGTTAATGAAACCTGCAGCAGCTGCATCCTTGTGTTTACAAAACCTGAGTTTGTCACATCATCATCATCAGGTTTGTGTGGCGTCTTGTGTTGTGTAAGCGGCTCCTCCTGCAGAGGCACAAAAACACCTTTATTCTTCTTATGTAACGCTTGTCTCATGATGGCTGAATAAATCTGTCTCACCAAACCTGTGTTTGTGGCTTAGTGTGACGAGAGTGGAAGTTTATTCTAAGAGTAGTACAAACATAACACTTTGATCAGTCCTAAAGTACTGAAACGTGGATGGAAACGCCTTTGAGGGTCGATGGTTCAGTTTCGTTTTGTTCCCAGTAAATCACAGCAAACATGTTCAGCTGTCGTCATGGAGACGGGGTTTCATCTCGTAGGCCTGGATGTCTTACAAATGTTTGAATTCAGGTCAGGGGTTGGTCAGTCCACATCACCGCTGCAGACAGGACGGGGCTCCACCTCCACCCACCTGTCACTCACACCTCACCACTGTCTCTCTGCCATTCCTGACTTCCTCTCTGGCAGCCAATCGTCTTCTTTCTCTGATCCACGAAGACACCGAAGCTGCTTTTGTCCTTCTCCGTCAGCACTCTCAGAGCAACCATCACATGTGTGGTTGTCTTTCTCCGCAGCACCATCCTGCAGAGTAGCCACATTCTCTGCTAGCAGCACCTTACAGTGTCCATACATACAGACTGCAGTGGCTGTAGTGCACCTGTGTATGTCTCACTCGTGTACATGACCCTGTGTTTCTCCCTCTCACCTGTCCTTCTGCAGTCCTCTCCTCAGCACCACCCAGCACCCCCTCCCACTGGGACACTCCTTCTCTCTCCTCTAACTGACCTCTGAGCTGTGGGGCAAACACTTTGACAACATCACCGATTTAATGTCCACTTTCAAATGCATGATCCTGTCTGACGCTCTCTTCACCCACAACACTGTTCACATCAGGATGCCCCACAGCTTGAACCCACCTCCACTGCTCCTGGCCCTGCTTCCTTTCCAACTGCTCTCCATCATCGCAGCAGCGCTCCCGGTGGCAGTGCGTACATTTAGATTACTGATGTTGTTCCTCTCTTCAAGCACAGTCTCCACCAGTACGCTGTTGGCCAACAGCACTGAGGTCTTAAATGCACTACATGGACAAAAGCATTGGACCAAACCACTTAATCTTTAACCTGTTAGCAGTCGGACGTACCGCCCACGGTACATTGGATGGTTTAGGGGACTAATTGTAAATTTGTAGGACTGCTAAGGGGTTAAATGCAGGTGTTTTCAGGCACAGGTGTATAAACTCACTCGCGCAGACACGTGACAGGCGTTTGTAAAAGGCTGGGCCGTTCCTCCGAGCTCACCGAATCAGACTCAGCCTGGCTAGTGTTAGCACAGGAACAGCTCCTGTAGCTTAATGTGCAGGACTGACGGGGACCAGAGGTGCTCTGACAGAAACTATGAATGAGCTCAAACAGGTCTAATGAAGGCCGCAGCATCGCTTTCTCGTGAAGCGTGAGTCTGTGCACAGGCTAATGAGAAACACTGAGAGTCAGGGCAGACGTGTGTTTCTACACGTATGACCCCGTTCACAGGCTGCGTTCACATTTTATTACATGCAGCTGTGCACAGACCGCAGAGCTATAATGATGATGGTTAAACTAGGTGTTTCTATGGAAACGCCAGCCGAGCACTGAGGAGGAAGCAGGACGAGTGGAAACACGGAGGCGGTCAGAGCTGGTCTGTTACAGGCTGAGCGTGTGTGGGAAACGCGTGTGTGATGTCATAAATGTTCCACGCTTTCAAAGAGAAACAGCGCAGAAAAGCTCCGGCTCCACGTTCCTGCCCCGAGCCGCAGAAACGCTTTTATTATGTTTGTGTGTTTTATATCTGAACCCCTGTATACAGCAGCAAACGTCCACAGCAGGGTGTTTGTGGCTTTGAAGGAAAACGGTGTCCATCTGCAGTCACGAGCAGCACATGTTTATACAGACAGATTGAGACTACAGAGGCTTTTATTTTGTAGGATCACAGAAATGCTTCAGGCAATAATTTTACCTTTATGTTGAAAATCAGTTCTTGACATGTTCTTCTTCAACTATAGTGATAATAAACCCCCCTCATTCAGCCATGGGTGAAAAACCTGAAGTCAAAAATGTGTTTTTATTATTTATGAGGCTCAGTAAGAGTTCTTAGCCTTGGAAAAGCTCCCCGAGCTTTTTCCAGATGGTCGATGCCCTTCATGGACAAACCCCTCGCCTCATGGAAACAATAAGCTGGAGCTGCTCTTTCTTGAGTTCATGTTCGGAACTTTGATTTCTGTTTTGGGGTTTGTGGGTCCTTTTTTGATCAGCTGTAAAACAGCCTGTTTGTTGTTTCCAAGAAAAGCTGTTTTGTCTCACTTTTGATCGGGACTGTGTGTCCTGGCAGTTCATTGTTCATTTAGAAGACACTCTCTTGAAGAGCTCTCGCGATCTTAAGATAAGATAACCTTTATTAGTCCCACACGTGGGAAATTATTGTTAAAGCAGTGGACAGTTGCATAGACAAATTAGAGAAAAACAATAAGACTGTACACAATAGAATAGAATAAAATACTATAGACAATCAAATAAAATAGAATACAAATGCTATATATGATATGAGTATAATACAACGATGCCAGAAAAGAGTATTGCACTTAGTGTTATTGCACATGTGTGGATGTGTTTGATCAGCTGAAGTCTTTGTTGTGGAGTCTGACAGCCGTGGGGAGACCTGTGAAATCTCTCCGTCCCACACCGTGGGTGCAGCAGCCACTGAAGCAGCTGCTCAGTGCTGTCAGAGTCTCCTGCATGGGCTGGGAGATGTTGTCCAACAGGGGTGACAGCTTAGCCACCATTCTCCTGTCAAAGCTTGGCTGAATTGTGTTAAATCGTTAGAGATGTATCTAAACAGAGACATGTCTGTCATACCTGTGCTCCGTCACCCTCAGCAGCTCGGTGATTATCTGATAATCATTCGATTATCAGCACCTGGCTGCTAGCGTTGACTTTGTCAGCTCACCCAGTGTGGACATATGTGTCTGTATGTGTGGCTCCCCTGAAGTCACTGAGGGCGGTGAAAAGATCCATTTGAATTCTGATTAATTTGTAAAATGCAGCCAATTATCTTCTGTCTTTGTGTTAAATATTGCACTAAGCTATGAAGTGTAATGGGTCGTACGCTGCATGCGCTGCTGCGTCGCCGCTGTTCAGGGCTGGATGGTCTCATTTATGTGCAGTGACAAGCACAACATACAGCAAGTATAAGGTGTTAAAACTGTGTTTGAATAAATCTGTTGTTACTGTCCTCCCAGCTGACAGTCTTTTTGAGTGTTCAGTCTTTGACAGATGGAGAAAAAGCAGAAAAACACATTTCGGTTGGCTTGAGACTCGCACACAGTCGGCTCTGTGTTCCTGTTTATGGAGTTTCCTCAGCAGTGACCTCACTTCCTTCCTGTCAGCCTTCATTTCCTGACCAGCGGCTGGTTTCATACAGACCACTTACACACACAGCAATGTTTCCATCACTTCAGAGCAAATCTCAGTGAAGTACTAACTGTAACTGTCATGATTTACGTTACAGGGACCTAAAGGTTCTGGGCCCAGGCAGACCAGAACCCACAAGGTGACTGTGTGTCCCCATAAAGCAGTGAAACAGGAGCAGTCACACACCCACAGACATGTTTTCCTTTTCTTTATAAATGCTCTCTGTGTTCAAGTGTCCACACAAACTCTGCCGTTTCAGTGACGCGAGTCACCGAGACAAACCAGCGCGGCTCTCAGGTTTTCTTTTTTCCTGGGTGGGGAGTCGGGATCAGGCGTGGGGTGGTGACACACTACAAAAGACATTTACTTCAGCAGCAAACATACCTTACATCAGGCTCAGCTAACAGATGGGTTGCAGTTGTAGATTATCCCTCGTGTCATACACATTCAGGTAACTAACATGTGATGAACACACAGAAAGTGAGCCAGTTATATCCAGTTGTTTATCATTATAATTATATCGGTGTTCCACTTATCCTCGATAAAGAGGATGTGACAGATGTTACAAAGCAGAAGAGGATTCTGGGATATCGAGCCGTTTGCATCACCAGCAGTGAGTCAGACTCGTTCTCAGTGACTGTGCACACTATTCGCTGTTTTCAGGATCACAGCCCAGCAGCTGAGAATCAGCACCATGTCTATAATAACATTATTTATAATAGCATCATTTTGAAGTGTGAATCTTGCAAAGTAGGAAGCGGGAGGTTCAAACACAAAGCCCAGATTGTGGAACTATTGGGAGTTTATTTAGCAGCACAGAACATTTCACTGTAAGGCGAACCCTGACTGCAGACAGGGTTGAAGGTTCAACTCTGACAGAAAACACTGAAAGTTGGAGGAAATGTGTTACAAACCTTAAAAACGCATTTCTAAAATAAAACCCTTTCAAAATATCCACCGTTGAAATCTCTGACAGTTCTGGCTCACAAACACTTTTTTGTATCAAACTTGAATGTTTGCGTGTCGTTCTGAGGACGCACAGAACCTGCTGTTCATTTTACATCATTGTGCTTTTGTCCTAATACTCTTAATTTTAAGTCCTACAAACCAGGTTGTAACTGTGGGAAATGTTTCAGTTAAAATCACAAATGAAGTCATGTATCTGAGGGGACACTTGTTCTTTCCTGGCTCATACTGCAACAGCCCTCAGTTTAAACTTAAAGCATAAAGATGTTGGACCCATTAACACTGTTCACCACACAAACTGTCAATAAAGTTAGAAGTCTTGAAGTGCCGGCGATTCACTCAGGAAGCCCAAATGCTGACACAGTGCATAAGATCCTGCTGGATGTCAGAGAAACACGTACGTGACTCTGCAGCGCCACCTGGAGTCTCACCTGGACAGGCTGTCATCATACCTGCGGGGAAATCAATATGTCTCAATATTTCTTGTGTTCAGCTGAGGTTGTTCCTGTTTTTAATTCATTTATAAGGAAATATGTTTTAAAACATACGTCTAATCTGTCAGCTTTGAACAAATAAGTAATGATGTCACTCACTGCTTGACACAGTCTGGGATCTGAACATGCTCAGTGGGGATGACGTTAGAAAGTTCCTTTAAGCTGCTGATGAACTGAAGTTTCCTGCTGAACTTGGTGCTGAGGATGAAATAAAAAGACAGTTTGAGTTTTAGTCATTCAGATATGACCACTTCCTGTCCAAGAAAACAGCATGATGGGGTTTATAAGCTTTTACTAGCAAAACAATGGTCTGTGTCTGTATCAGACGGGTGGTGATGAAGAAAAGATTGTGCACCTGATGAAGGGCTTGATGATGGTAATGAGAGCTTTAATGTACCAGGTGGGATGAACCACATAGAAACCCTTCAAGTTCTTCCTCAACCTGCAGGCAGAAAATCACCAAAATCATAAAGAAACACCGAATTAGGGACTTGGAATAAACCAGCGGTCCCCAACCTTTTTTGCGCCACGGACCGGTTTATGCCCGACGATATTTTCACGGACCGGCCTTTAAGATGTCGCGGATAAATACAACAAAATAAAACTAGTACCGGTACCGAAAAAAACGAAGATTTATTCATAACACACGTGAAAAGACCCAGGAAAACCGAGTTAACAATCAAAACGATAACAAAATAACGCTGAAAACCGATAAAACCCCTGAAAACCACACATTTCACACCTGAGCCTCAACTCTCGAGGTCCGGTACCGGTCCGAGGCCCAGGGGTTGGGGACCGCTGGAATAAACCAACCATCCAACCAACATCCAATCATCCATCCAGCAATGGTCTCCCATTTATCCATTTCTGGGTCATGGATGTTAGGGCCTATGTCAGGGTTAAGGGTCAAACAATGAAGTACAATTTGTGAAGTAAAAGACAAAAAAAAAGTTAAAAGACTGAAAACAGGTGAATGAAGGAGGAAATAGATTAAAATTATGCCTGGCACACCTGAAAATCACCTGAAAATCAGTTCATGACATGAAGACGATGTCCTCCAGATATTCATAATAATAATAAACCCCTCTCCTTCAGCCACGAGTGAAAAAACTGGATCTAAAACTGTGTTTTTATTATTTATTAGGCTGAGTAAGCATTCTTAGCAATGAAAAAGATCCCTGAGCTTTGGACACATCAGTGAAATAAAGCTTGAATATGTGCCCATTGATAAAGTCCTGATCAAAAGTTTAAGACCACGTGAAAAATGGCAAAAACTCCTATTTTGCATCGTTGGATCTTAACAAGGTTCCAAGTAGAGCTTCAACATGCAACAAGAAGAAATGGGAGTGAGACAAAACACGCAACAGAAACTGGGAAGTGTAAAGGATGAATAGCAGCTCGCCCTGCCACCACCACGACCCGGCTTTGGATAAGCAGACGATAACAGATGGACGGATGGATGTTCGGACCTGCTTTTTCTTACCTGCGGTCAATGGTGGTGTAGCATTCTCTGAGCCAACTGATTCCTGGCAGTTTGTCCTTCTGACCTCCAGCACAGAGATACACAATCACATAGTTTTCCGCCACCATCAGCTCCAGAGTGCCCACTACGAACCTGATACATACAGAGAGGCAGTGGTGAGGCGGTCGATCGCAAAAGCTCTGAACTGATCTGCCGCATTGCCACTGGTCAATTATCTGACAGCTGAACCAGAGCCAGTTCCCCTTCAGCACCATCACATCCACAAAGACTCTTACTGGTTTTACACTGGAACCCGTAGTGGGTCTGTGCACTAAGACAAATTCAGCCTTTTGATCCGTCTTTTTCTTCGCCACGACTTTGAGTCTGATTCTCACTGTGGGGTAGGTAAGAGCAGTGACTCAGAGGTGAAGGTCAGGGGTCAGAGGCCAATGTGTGTTCATTACCTGAAAAGATTATCCATCACATACTGGTAGTTCTCCAGACAGTTTTCTGGCAGGTAACAGGAGGAAAACACGATGATGTCATTCATACCATCTCCATAGTAACCTGGATTGCCAACAGGTGTTAAAAGTGTGAGGGGGCATAAGATACAACAACAACAACAACAATCTTTATTTATAGAGCACATTTAAAAGCCTTGGGCATACCAAAGTGCTTTACATAAAACAATAAAAAATAAAACAGTTCACACATTCACATCAAATACATAAAGGTAACGAATTATGTTCACAGATAAAAGCCGCCAATAAGAGTAAACTGCAGCACATAGGTTATAGCAAGGTAAGACTGTACCACCATGATAAAAGACACCAGTAATGGAAAGATAGCAGAGAATTTAATACAATAGGTCAATAGGTCACTGCAAGCAAGCCAGCATTTAACTGGCAGAAAAGGCAAGTTTAAAAAGATATGTTTTTAGCCGTGATTTAAAAGAATGAATAGAATCAGACGCCCGGATGCCAATCGGGAGATTGTTCCACAGCTCCGGTGCAACTAGAGCAAACGATCGATCACCTCTAGATTTCAGTCGAGATCTGGGCTGAACCAGCAGTAACTGTGAGGATGACCTTAAAGCCCTAGCAGGAGCATATGGGTTTTAAAGTTCCTTAAGATAGCTTGGTGCAGTGTTATTGGTAATTTTAAAAGTAAACAACAAATTTTTAAATTGAATACGATATTTGACAGGCAACCAGTGCAGATCAGCGAGGACAGGAGTAATGTGGGCAAACTTCTTGGTTTTAGTTAGAATGCGTGCTGCAGCATTCTGAACTGTCTGTAATCTATGTAAAAGGGAAGAGTGGAGACCACAATAAAGTGAATTACAGTAATCTAGCCTTGACGTTACAAAGGCGTGGATGAGCTTTTCTAGGTCTTTATACGGGATATAGTGCCTGGCCTTAGAAATAAGGCGAAGCTGGTAAAAACTAGATCTGACAACAGCAGACACTTGTTTATCAAGTTTAAAAGAGCTGTCAAATAAGACACCCAGATTCCTAACAGTGTCAGAGAAAGAACTAGTGAGAAAACCAAAGGCATCCCGAAGTTTGGCACGAAGGGCATTACTACCAAAAATCATAATTTCGGTTTTCTTATCATTAAGGATAAGAGTTTTGCCAAAAGCCATTTCTTGACCTCACACATGCATTCTCGGAAGCTATTCAAAGACAGATAAAACAGGTAAATCAGTGCACAGGTAGCTAGCAGTACCTCCATGAGACAGCACCCTGAGGAACGGCTCCAGGACGCTCATATTGACCCGGCTCTCCTGCGGAGGGTCACCTGTAGTGAAACAACGCCACCTGGTGCCATGGCTGTCCACCACATCCTCCCTTTCCAGAAAACCCAGTCCGCTCTGGTCTGTTTCCATTAGGCAACCAGTTTGTGGGTCAGACCTGGAGCTGTGACCTCTGTGGTGGCTGGAGGCAACACCAAGATGCCGCAGGTCATCTGAGAAACAATCAGGTAAGAAGATAAACAGCTGTTCGCAAACCTTGGCCTGTATGACCTCTCTATGACCGCTCACCTTCCAGGTCCAGGTCGTACATTGGGAAGGGCAGCGATTCGCTGTCTGAGGGTGTCTCTATAGCATCTAGATCAAAGTCAAGTGCTTGGTCGTCTTCATCTTCAGGGGAGGGGGAAAGGAAGACAGAAGGCAGGTCATCAGAGACCATGGACCCGCTGCGACCTGCAACCCAACACCAAAGAGCTGAAACGAAATGAAACGAAAACTGTGGAGTTTTAAAGAGAATTCCCAGCTATTGTTTCGTTACCTAATGACAGGCTGAGAGTCGGAGCCACCAGGACTTTTTTCTTTGCTTGCGGCGGGCTGGTCAAAGCTAGAGTGCTGGGAGGAGCTGCAGAAAGAGAGAACACGGTATGTCAACAGTGACATACCTGCTGAATGTTTCTGTTTACCAATGACAGCCACCCGGCCTGTTTGGATTTTTATTTTCATTTTTTTAAAGCAAGTAAGCGCAAACATTAGTTTTTGAAGGAAAAAAAGCCTAAAAGCTGCAGATTCTGCCTGCCTCGACTCAGCCACATGAGATCACAGAGCAGCACATGCTGAGGTACATAGTGTGCAGTGATTCCCAACTTTTTGCAGAGTCAAGCCCAACAGACCTCCAAAGTTCACGTGGCCTTCGGATTAGCTCAAGAACAGCACGTAGAGAGCTTCATCAAAAAGGGTTTCCAAGGATGAACAGCTGCATCCGAGTCTTACATCAGCAAGCACCATCTAAAGCCTCGGATGCAGGGGTGTAAAGGATGCTGCCACTGGACTGTAAAGGAGTGGAGACGTGCTCTCTGGAGTGACCAATCACGTTTCTCCATCTGGGACTGTGATGCATGAATCTGACTGCACTGTGCCAAGTGTAAAGTTTGGTGGGGGCGGGGGGAATCAGACAGCATCACTGTCTGAGCTCACAAATCTGCTTCTGAAAGATGTGGTCAAAGGCTACGTTCACACTGCAGGCGAAAGCTCATCAAATCCGACTTTTCTGACCATGTGCGACCCATCTATCCGATCATGGTGTGACAGTGTGAACGGCGCAAATCCGATCTGGGTCACTTTCATATGTGGTCCTGAATCCGATACATATCCAATGTTTCAGAAAGCGACTGCTGTTTGATGGTCAGGTCGCATTAAATACGTCTCTTAAGTCTGACACAAGACAGACGCCAATTATCAGCGCCGGAGAAGACATCACGAACGCTTCCTGTCCATCCAGTGAAACTGTTGGGAACAACGTTGGAGAAACGTGAACATTTTATTTGTACTGCAGCTATCCTTTGAAGCACCGCTCCTCTAAAACAGCAGTAAGTTTGCTCTGGGTCTAAACGGAGCGCGTTGTGTGTGACGTCTTCTTTTGCACATGCGGCCGCTTTGAGGGTTCACAAAAGGTTCAGGTTCAAGGTTCAAGGTTCTTTATTTGTCACATGCATAGTTATACAAGTATAACACACAGTGAAATGTAGCCTGACACGCTCCTCGACATGTGCAAAAATTGGGGGGGGTGTAGAGGTAGAACATTATATATATATATATATATACATACAAAGAGGGCGTTTGCTGTCGCATTTTGTTTGTACTGTGAACACGCAGACAAAAAAATCGGATGTGATCAAAAATCGGAGTTGAGCATTAAGACCTGCAGAGTGAACGTAGCCTGAAACTTCCAGAAACACTCTGAAGCTGTTACAGCTGCAAAGGGGGCCGACGTTGTATTACAGCCCATGGACTGCGAGTTTCACTCAGGTTCACACGCATCTGTGAATATATACATAGATAACAAAATAATGTCTTTATTATTAATTATTATTATTTTGTATATAATTTAATATGTATTTTAAATTTTCATTCGTCTTTTTAAAGGATTACTTTACAAATATAAATTGATCTTAATTTGCCTTTCTTTTTTTCGAGGCAGCGATTGAGCAGGAACAGGACCCGTCCTTCGGTAGTAACTGTTGCTCGTACTCAGCCACAGTAGTTTTATCACCCCGCGGGGTGATAAAACTACTGTAAATGTCTGCCACAAAAGCTGCTTGGCCATGACTGTTTGCACAGCTCAGCATAGCTCAAAGTCAAACCATGAGCTGTAGCTGGCTACGTTTCACTGCCTTGAGCCTCATGTTTGCTTCCTTCTCCTATTTTTGTTCCTTGCTCTCTTCCTTGCATCCCCTATCTCCTTATTGCTCTTTCCTGTCATGCTTAGTTGGACTACCTAAGGGAGGATGAGTCCCGGTGACAGCTTGATGGGTGATATGGGCAGCCTTTCTTTGTTCTGTGGTTAGAGGATGGTGTTTAAGGAGGGAGAGAATAGGAGCTCCAAACAGAGGAACCAGGTACCAGGCAGCAACAAGGCCAAAGTGTCGGGGCCTGGGTCTAGGCGCCCAGGGCTCATGTATCTTTGTATACATGTATATTTTTCTGTGTGTGGTGTTTTGTTTTCTCTGCTTTTTCCCTTCGTCTCTCCGTGTGTGCTCCCGGATGATTTGGGTCGCCTGAGGGATCGCATCCCCGGAAGTGTTTGTGCGCTAGAGGCAGCCACAGCAGCTGCAGCAGATCGTCAAGGGAGCTGTATTTAAGAGTGTGGCTGAGCTCTGGTCGGCGCTGGATCCTTGAGTCAAAACTCATTAGTCCAGCCGTGGACTTTTGTATGAGAAAACCGTCACGACTGTAGATATCCCGCTAACCTGAGTGTGTTTGTGTGTTACCAGGAATCGGGGTGGTTTTGGAGTCATGGTGTGGGAACGGGAGTTTTGGGGGTTGCCCCTTTTCTCACCTTGCATGGACTTGTGCACTGTGTGGGATTCAGGGAGAATCGCCAAGTTGTGTTTTTCCTACTTTTACTGCTACTCCACAGTCTGCCATCGCAGCCCGTGACACAGAGTTCTGCAGCTTTTCTTCACACTCTGCTATCGAGTTAAATGACACGGATATAAAACACAGAATAACTGGCAGGAACTGAAAAGTTATTTGGAGCTGTGCATGGTTAAGAGAAAAAGGCTGAAAGCTGTGTTAAACCAGCATTGTTACCAAAACATGTACATGCTTAACATTCAAAGACCAGTGAAAACGCTTGTTATACTGGGAGGAAGTGATTGGCCCGTAAGTCTTAGAGCTGTATGGTTTGTAGACTTTGAACTTGGGTTTCTATTAATCAGTGGAATTCATTGTATGGAGGTTTGCCTTCAGTGTATAGAAAAACGAAACGACTGCAAAGCATTTGCTCATTTTCTGTGTAGTTAGATATTTTATTCCTGCCAACTGTTGAACAGGCGCGACAGGCAGCTACGCGAGTCAGCGGCGTCCTCTCCACACTCCAGGCCAGCTGGGGGCAGTAATGCACTAGTGATGGTAAATTTGATTCTTTTTACTGAATCGATTTTAATGAGTCACTCACCAAAGTGAATCGCATTTTTTGAGTCATTTGATTCACTGAGTCAGTTGGGCTTGTGAATCATGATTCATGAGTCAGTAAAGTGATTCTCGAGTACTGAACGATTCGTTCATGATTCGCGCATCACTATAATGCACCACCAAAAAACACAAAGAAGAAGTTATGCGGTCCTGCAGCGGCTAAGTTACCGTCTTTGGAGCTCGCTCTTGCTAACAGTGATGACTTGGTGGTGCACAGGGGAGCAGATTCCAGTCCAGCTCTGGTCTGGTTCTGATCTTTTTACTGGGCACGTCGGGGCATTGCTTTGGTTTATGAACAATATCGTATCCTGTGTGATTGTTGTTGGTTGCCCCGCTCCCTCCACCCATGTGGTGGAGTAGATGGGCGCAGCTCTGTCCAGCACAGCTGTCGTTGGTGTCTCTGGTTGTTTTGATATTTTGTCTCTGCTCTAGATTTCAGTCTGTGGACGGCTAACCTGGCCATAGGTGTGAACGGTTGTTGGTGGCACAGTGTGTGGGTGCACGCCGCCTCCGGTCGCTGGGAAGTGGAATTATTTGCAGATTTGTATTTGAATCACAAAATTATTGTAAAGGTTTGAGATGAAAATGTTTATTTTAATTTAATTACAGCTGAAAATGTATGAAGCCATTTCAAAATATTATTGTTTTAAAAGCTTTGTTATTTTTTATTTTATTCTATTGTTTTATTTTTCATTTCCTGTATGTATTTACAGTAACATACTGCTATTTATGGTTTTTTTTAGATTTCAATATTTTTGATGGCTTCCTTAATGAGTTTGATGTTTTTTTCATTATTAATATTTTATTATTGCTTTCCTCCTGTGCGCAGCTTTAAGCTATGACTTTGTAATACACATGTATTTATTTTGAATCACCGTATTTGCTTTCGTATATTTTTCTTTCTTGTGGCATCAAAAGAGCAGAGAAAAGTTCATCGTCTCAGAAACAACAAACTGTCTGCGTACCCGGTCTCTGTCTCGTGGCTGTCAGTGATTTATCCTCCGAGTCGCCACCGCCTGACAGAACACAGGAAACAATCAGAGAGGAACCTCCGAAGAAGAAGAAAATAAAGGAATAAAGGAGCAGCTGTCAGAGTTACCTGGCTGGACATCAGACACCTGCTGCAGTTCATCTGCTGGAAAATTGTAAATATGTTGAGAAGAGAAAATGTCATCTGAAGGAAAAACAACTGGATGAGTCTTCCTTACCCTCCTTGTCTTCCTCATCCTCCTTACACACATTGCCTTGTTCAGCCTCCTCATTTCCAACAGATATTTGCCCCCCACATTCTTCCTCCTCCTCATCTTTAAAACCAAAAACACCACAGAGTTCATGACAGGGACTGGCCTGAGACCAGGACGTACCGTTTGTTCTCCATACCCTCTGACCGCTCTGTGCGTGGCGTGGAGATGAGCGGTTTGTCACCCGTTTCCTCGTCGTCTGCAGAGAAATGCAGATTCAGGTTTGAGTTTTCCTAAAGCGATAGTGCTCCTTCAGTAATAGACACAGCAGTGTGATTTGGTGATATGATTAATTTCACTGATGATGTTCATTTGTTTGAATGAACTCTACATATTGGATCTCAGTGGGTCAGCATGAATGAACGTGAGTGTATTTGAATACATGAATAGTGTCTGACATGCCTGACGGCTCTGTCAGTACCTGATCGACCGTCTGCAGCAGACGTTGCGCTCACAGCTGTCGCAGTGCTAGTAGAGGTCGTATCATCTGTTAAGCTGTTGGCTGCTTGGATGCTCTCGGTAGCTTTGGCTTTCAGAAATGATCTGCACACAGAAGCACACTGAGCGATACTTTACTTCTGTTTATTCTTTTTTCTCTCGTCCAGTAATGCTGCCTAAATTTCACTCTTACCCACTGTGGCATGACCCGGCCACAGAGTTACACACTCACACACTTTCCTGTTTCTCTAACGCTGCAGCTTTACAGCAGCACACAGCAACAACAACAGCAACCAGCTCAGGCCCAGAGTGTGCTGTCTGTGATCAATAGCAGTCTTCAGTCTGCTCCAAAACTGTGGAACAAAGTGCCCTTCACATCTCCACCTCCCTGACATCACACATGTTTCAAACCTGTCTGAAACACACTGTTACTCTCTGCGTTTTACATCAGGATGACCTCTGACTGCTTCGATTGTCTGATTTCTCACTAGGCTTTTCTTATTTTCTTAAATTGTTCTTATGTGTTTGATTATTTTATATGTACGTCCCAGCTGTTGTTTTTAAAGGTGACTCAGACTGTGACTGAAGCTAGCTCTATCGTCTCTTTAGGGCCCCTCCCCTCGCTAAAAGCCCTTGTTCTTCTGATTGGCTGCAGAGGAGCAGGAGCCCTGGCCATAACGACGCTACAGCTGGACGTATCTGTTTGTTAAATGATTTTGTTTGATTACATTTCAAACTGAAGGAAATCAAAAGGCTGAAATGAACTCTGACCTCTGTGTTTCCTCATCAGGCTCCTCCTCTCGTGACTCCATGTTGTTACTGCTGCTGAGGATCAGTGAGACCGCGTTAGTCCAGAGCCTGCTGCCAGATCAAGACTAAACGAGCTAACATTTCTGGTGTTTAGCATGGAATTCATGAAAACATTATTCTGTAACATTATAACCGTCAGCACACTGTGAATCAGCTGAAACGTTGCTGCATTAAGATCTGAGAAAACACTCTGGGCTCAGGTCAATAATCTTTATTGACACAACTGTTATCTAACAAAAACAGTGCAAAGGAAAGACAAAGAACACATTACAAAATAAAAGTCTAAGCAGAAAAAGACTTCCTGTGATAAAGAAAAGTTTGAGAGTCAGAAAAGACTTACAGCGAGTCCTCAGAAAGACGACGGCCAGGTGAAGTCAGACAGGTGAGACGGGTTCAAGGTAAATAGCCGAGATCACCTGAGAGTCAGTGTGTGTGTCTGAAGGCTCACCTGATGACATCACACCTGCCTTTAGTGAGTTTATGAGTGAACTCTGATACCTGAGCCCCTCCCTCACCCGTCTCTCGCTGTACTTTTAGCCAACAGGACAACAGAGGTGTGGCGGGTTTGATTTGTTGGTGCAACAAGAGGCCCGCCCCGTTACCACAGCAACTATGACTGTACAAGTAGACATGCAGGTGTGGAAACTGCAGCATGCAGGTCGCTACCTGCTGCATGTGTGTCACTGTGGTTCAGGTATTACTGTTTCATGAGAACATTAAAAGATCCCAGGGAAGGAGGAGCATGTGTGAGTCTGTTGCACCAGTGCTTTGGTTAGGACTGCTGGCAGGGGCTCAGAATGAAAAGCTTCAAATATTTACAGGATACTTTGGTGGCTTATCATTAATGAATAATTCTGAGAATTTTGGAGTTGCTTTATAAATGAGCAGAACATATAAATGCTGTAGTTATATACACTGTAACCCTGCCCTCCAGGATCAGGGACTTCCTGTCCAGGTGGTTAACATTGGCACCGCCTGCTCCTCCACCCTGACCCGAGGCTAAGTCTTCGTGTCTACGCCCTGCACACTCATGATCGCACACCTCCCTTCCCCTCTAACACCATCAGTAAACTTGGTGACGACAGAACGGCCGTTGGCCTGATCAGCGGAGGAGACGAGATTGCGTACGGGGAAGAGGTTAAACACTGTCGAGATGTCGTGCTGACTACAACCTTCTGCTCAACACCATCAAAACGGAGGAGACTGTAACTGACGTCATAGGGAAACACATTCCCCTAACTGTGTTCGCCGAGCGTCCTCCTTGAGACTCCTGGGGGATCTTAGAGAACGTGCTCACCTTCTGCATCGTGGCCTGATATGCCAGTTGCTCAGTGTCAGACACTAAAAACCTGCAGAGGGTCATTAACACAGAAGATCTTCGGCTGTCTCTGGAGGACGTGGTCAGCGCTTAGTGTCTCGTTGCCCCTGCGTGACCTCGTGCCCTCTGGGATCAGGTGCAGGTGTCTGAAAGGCAGGACGGCGAGGCCATCAGAGCGCTGAGCCCGCTGAATGGCCCTAGTGATGAATGCACGAGTGAATGTTTGGATGGTGGTGTGCTGAGATGAAAGCCTAGCAACAACACAGTAATAGTTATGTTGTCTCTATCCTGTAGTGCATTTTGTGCATCAGACGATAGTTTCAATAATATACCAGTGGAACATTTCTAAATAACAACTTGATGTACTTCAGTATTTCCAGTACTTTGATCATTTCTTTCTTTATTTAGTGCCACTCGAACATTTTCACTGCACTGTCTCCCTCAGGAAGATTTCTTTGCAGATTTTTCCATAAGAATCATGGAACAAGCTGATTGGTTATAAATGCAAACAGTCATTAAAACTCAGAGCTGAACTGAAATGAATGTATTGCATCTGATAACTGAAAATGAATCTTATAAATGTAAAATATGAATAAACAAGTGAAGATTTTTCTTCCTCTCTTTGAGCTCATCATCCAGGCTTGTCTCATCCTGTGCAGCTGCAACACCGCCCAGTTCAGCCTCTTCATTCCTCCGTCTCAGCTCCCTGTCTCTTTACAACAATATTTCATTGCAGTAATTTATGCGTCCTTCACTGATCCATCACAAACAACAAAAGCACTTTGTGGACGGGGCGCTCCGATTTCTCCTCTTTGCTGCTGCAGAAAGCTGCTCGACTGGAATCTTCACATTCCCGGTGCCTCTTCTCTGGAGCTTGTTTTTCTTTCTGTTTGCTGGGGAAGCGACGAGCCACCTGTCACCATTATAGATCCACTCTGGACAAAGCCAGCACTTAAAACGACACTTACTCGAGGAAGATGAGGAGCTTTTTGATCCTCGTGTTCGGTAAGATAGTGTGGGCAGCTGTGGGTTATCTCTGACTCTTGCTGTCTCAGCAGCAGCTTTGGATCACAGCGGTCTCAGACAGACTTTTATCAGGAATCAACGCACGGTTTGTGGTCCTAAAGCTCCTAACCTGCACTGTTCAGCTCTATTTTTGTTCAGTCTACTTTCAGTTTTTTCTCTCGCTTATTTACCCCCTAATGGGGTTATTCTCACTTCATTCCTGAGTTTTAAGTCTTAAGTGCACTTCCTGTTTTATTTTGGTAGATTCTGTCTCTCTCCCAAACAGTGACAGCAAAGTTAAAAAACACTGTTGTGCGTGTGTCCCAGTTTCCCAGCATGCCTTGGCTGCAAAAGTGGAAGTGTACGAGGGGGCGGAGTCTGTGCTTCTGCCCTGCCGGGTAGGTTTTTTACTAGAGGACACCACAGTGACATGGACCCGCCCTGACCTCGATCCCAGCGCCATCCACAGGCGGCACGAAGACCGAGACGAGCCGGATGGTCAGAACATGCATTACCGTGGGCGCACGGCAATGAGGGCGAACGAGGCGGACCCCAAAGACCTGAGCCTCACTCTGAGCAAACCCGAGCTGTCTGACACCGGAAGTTACGACTGCATCATCAGCAAGCAGAAAGACGTGCTAAAGCTGACCGACGTAGAGCTCCAGGTCAAAGGTCAGCACCGGACTCTGCTCTCTTTGAAGTCAAAGTAGCTCAGGCACGTAAGATTTAACACACCACAGTTTAGACCACTCTGCTTTACCTCACTCAGTGCAGCAGGTCAACAGGACTAATTAAAAAGTTGATGGTTCAATTCCCTGGTTGCATCAACCCATGCATCCATCACAGTGTGAACGTTAGACAGAAAGCACTTCAACACAGAAAAGATGTCTGTGAATGACAACCTGTCCATTTAACATATGGTCACTGTAGCACACAGAAGCCCCGCCCACCAGCTTTCAGTTTTTGAGGATGACACAAATTTTTAATTATTCGGTCCTCGAGAACAAGTAAGAGTAGCATGACTTCAGATCAGGAACCACATGCTATGTTTTTCTCAGCTGCTCCGAGTCCTGGGATCCGATAGAGAAGGATGATCTTGAACTGGCTCTCAAGCAAAGCTGCTCTAGGGTCCAAGAATAACAACATGGAGCAGCTGGTTAAATCTGTGCTGAACTGACAAAACAAAACTAAATGTTGAACAAACTCATGGACATAATGATAGTTTGTGATGAAGTCGTTTGAAAAAGGCTGACATCCCCTCACACTAACCTGACCCTGACCGTCATGCACACCTTTTCTTTTACCCTCTCAGTCGGCATGTTGGAGGTGGAGGTGACAGAAGGGTCCGAGTTCATCCAACTGCCCTGCCAAACGACATCTCCGCTGCCTGCCGACACCACCGTGGAGTGGAGCCGCTCCGAGCCCATCCCCATGATTGTCCACGTGTTCCCAAACAGCAGCGCAGAGCTGCCGAAGAAACAGGACGAATTCTTCTGCGGACGCACGCGCATGCGTGAGGACTCGCTGAAAACGGGAGACCTGAGTCTGACCCTGAAGTACCCCTCAGAGCGAGACAACGGTCACTACGTCTGCACCATCAACACGGGCACGGACATGCTGAGGCAGAAAGTAGCCCTGCAGCACGTCAAAAGTGAGTGGAAGGGGACACGGGTGAGAGGGAGGGATGCGGTTCACACGCTCACATTTGGGCCTCTTTCTCTGACCAACAGAACCGTTTCCCACCTGGGCCACGGCTTTCCTGAGCGTCATGGCCATCAGTCTGGTTGCTGGCGGAGGTTTTGTAGCATATTTCTGGTATTATTTTAAGATGGGTATGCTTTCCATTTGTTTTACGTTTTGGTTCTGTGTATCTTGTGGTTTAGGTTCAGCTTCCATATTTAATGTTTTGGTTTTGGTTCTTCTCAGTCTCCACCACGGAGGTGGATGAAGGGGGGGAGTCTGTTCACCTGCAATTTAAAACCACACCTAACCTGCCAGTCGGTGCTACGGTGGTGTGGAGGCGCTCCAGGCTTGGCTTCAAGCTGATCACAGTTCATGAGTACTCAAACGGCGAAAGCAAACCAGGTGCGAAATACATGGACCGTACAGAGATGGTCGAGGACCCGCTGACATCAGGAGATCTCAGTCTGACCCTGAGGCGACCGCGAAGACGAGACAGCGGGATCTACCTCTGCACCCTCTGCAGGGGCAAAGTCGTGCTGGATGAGAAACGACTGAGGCTGGAAGTCAGAGGTAAGAACCTCGCTCCAGGGCTGAAGCTCGTACCTGCAGTCCCCTTAGACCAGTGGTTCCCAAGCTTTTTTTGCTGGGCCCCCCTTTGTTTTACAAGAAAGATGTTCGCGCCCCCCGCGTGCACGCGCACACTCATCCTCCAACCACACACGCCCATATTTTGTTCCATATTTCACACCTCAAACATTTAGTAAACAATTAAGCAAATACAAGTAAACTGCAATAAATTACAGGTAGTAATAAAGTAAACTACTAACTCTTTTAGGCTACCTCCACACCTACACGGGTATTTCTGAAAACGCAGCTGTTTCGTCCATGTAAACGGCGTTTGGAATCACCGAAAACTGAGACTTTTTTAAAACTCCTTTTTTTGCGTTTACGTGTGGACGAGGAATACAGAGTTGGTCACGCAGCGTCAAAGGTATGTGCCTTTATTCACGTCACGCTGTGGCCACGTTATTGTTTACATGAGATGAACTGCAGAACGGCAGATAGAGACACAATGCTGTTAATCTGACTGTCTGCAGGTTTTACACACTGTCCCTCCATTACAAAGGCAGAGGCGTCACGGTGTCATTATTTTACATGTAGTTGTTTTTTTCCTGTGTAATAATGTTCAACATTGCATCAATACATTTTTCAAAAATTGCCTCTCTGTGCAAAATAGGTTTAAAAACAAACAGCTGTGGGATCCTGTTTGTCCGTGATTTGAACCGAGGGAACAAATCGTGGCAGGATCAGCCTGATGTTATTTGTATCCTGCTGTAACTTTACTGTATAAAGAGCAAACATCTCCAACATGTCAGGAGCAGTTAGTCATTACAACAAGTGTTTGTGAACTAAAGATCAAGAATGTGGGATCCTGTTTGTCCGTGATTTAAACAGCCCAGCGCTGCTCCCGACGCAGGGAAAACCAACCCTGCAGGGAGACCTACCTCCGCACCTGTGCAGGTGAAGCCAAAGGGCAGATTTGCTTCACCATATTTTCAGTCTTTGGCTTAGAATGAAGTTGGTTTGGAAACATATTCAGCGATGCTTCATCTCCTGCTTTGTGTTTCTGTAGGCGCCGTGCTAGCAGTGTCCAAGCGTTTTGTTTGTTTCTCCCCCTTTCATCCCACACCCCCCTGCCATGGCTCTGCGCCCCTCCTAGGGGGCGGGCCCCACACTTTGGGAAGGTCTGCCTTAGACTCCCATGTTGAAACATGTTTACAGCCTGATACAGAAACAATTTAGATAGTTTTCCCCTTTGGACCTCCTGTACATCTGTGTGTACACTTGAATATTTGACATGATGTCAGCGTCATATAAAGATACTGCAGGTAGCCTGCAGCTTTAAGAGGAAACAGAAAAAGAGAAAGTGGAGGACGTCCCAGAGGCTGTACTCACAGTCACGGAGCTCCTCGGAGTTCTGTTATCAACACTTTGGATTTACTTATGAAACTTCATTTTTGGCTCCAAAATTACAAAACATGGAGTCAACAAACAACTGGGTGACATCACGGTGGATATGTATATTTTTTTATATACAGTCTGTGAGCAAATGTCTGGTCTGATGCTTTGATCGGCTGTCCTTTCAGTCCCTCAGGTGAAGGTGTCAGAGGGGGTCGATGCTGTGCTGCCCTGGAAAACCTGGATTCCTCCACCAGAAAAAGCCACTGTGGAGTGGAGCCGTCATGAGCCGTGGCCCATGATTGTCCATGTCTATCAAAGCGGCTCGAACTGTCTGGAGAAGCAGACCTGGTTGTACCGTGGCCGCACAAAGATGGAGGACGAAGATCCTCGTAAGAACAGAAACCTCAGTCTGGTCCTGCACCAGCCCACGGTGCTCGACAGTGGCGAGTATACGTGCACCATCAAAGAGGAAGAACGAGTCGTGAGGACGAAGTGTCTGAGGCTCCACGTCAGAGGTCAGAGGAGGAGCTCGTTTCCTGTTTCTGTTGTTTTCGTCTCTTCCTGCTGTCTGACCATCTGTCTGCTCCTTCTGCAGATTTCAATCACATCTCTGATGATGAAGAAAATGGAGAAAAGACTCCTTTGATCAGATATTGTGGGCCCCAGTCTGTCTGATCTCTGGCTCCCCCTCAGGTCCTCTCGGTGAACTGCGCTCAGTATCAAGCAGTAAAGAAAGATTTTAAAAGTCCAAACAAAGGAAAGGAGGAAATAAGACGGCGGTATTCAAAGGTTTTTAAACATCATCCGTTTTTAAAGTATTTCAGATGACAGAACATGTACTGTTTGTTTCTCAGGATCCACATGATAAAAAGTGTTTAGCTGACATTAACACTGTGGCAGGCATTGGTTTGTGGCACGTCTGCGGGGGAGACCGACGCACCGCAGCTCCATCATGTATACGAAGAATGAACTGGTTCCTGAGTTGTTGTTGTTCTGTACGTGTTGCTAAAAGCTGCAGCCCAGGGGTGTTGTCGCAGCAACCGGGAAATAAAGTGTGTCAAGTGTGAAATATGTGGTTGGGTCTGTGCTTACCGCCACAAACAACTGTAGGACGTCGGACCCAGTTAGGGAGATCGTCCACTTCCACAGACTGTGACAATCTCCCTAACTTCTGAATGTGGGACTGAGAAGGAGCACCCAGGTGCAGACACGCCAGGAGACGGAGCTGAGTTTACACAAAAGGCGAAGCGTTTATGAGGCTGAAGACAAAAACAAAGCAGGGGGAGAGAACTACAACTAAAAGCTCAACTGTGACGACTACGGCAAAGTGACACGAACATGATTCTGAACAGGTGCACGCGAGGAAACATGAACACGCCCTGAACAGAATCATGAAAACTGACGACCTGACAGACTGAACGAAAACGCACAGGCTAAATACACACAGGAAGTGATCAGGTGAAGGGGAAACAGCTGACAGGAATAAACATAATGACGCCACAGGGGAAGTAAAACTTAACCCGTTAAACATGGAAACACCAGACTCTTCAAAATAAAACAGGAAACAGCAGGTCAAACTAGATCATTAGAACACACACAATTAGACACAAACACACGTACAACTGAAAGTAAAACACTGAGGACAAGAGAGAGCACAGGACAGGAAAAGACTCATAACTAAGGAGACGAAGAAGAACATATACTAGACTAGAACTGAAGACAAACAAATGATAATATGTTGCACGCTTGGATTAAGACGAGTTGAAACTATAGCTTTGTGAGTTTCCCTTTACTGTAAATGCAAATGTATAGACATAGCACATCGTTACACATTCGTACAGTCTCACACAGCTCTTATCAGGTGCACTGCATTATGGTTAGTGGCCAGGCTCATTTACTCCCACTAGAGCTGCTCATTTCAGGGAACACTCCCTCTTGTGGTGTAACGGAGGAGTAACTACGCTTAGAGGAACTGTCTTATTGGAGATTGGGGCACACATTATTTTACAACAGCCAAAGAAAGTAATGTTAAGGTTCTAATATTGAGGAAGGAGAGTACAAACCACCAGGTCCAGAAGAGCTTGGTCAAACAATTGATTTTAATGAACACACGCGTGGGAAGACCAGTGCCTGTTCGCAGACAGGAACTGATCTCCGACTTAATCAAAGCATAAACAGATATTTATACCATCAGGGTTTGAATTAATGACGCCCCTTCATACGTCACCGATACATTCCATACCTAGGTCAGATCAAAACCACAATGACTTTTAACACAGTTTAAAAGAACATTATCTCTGTCTCGTCTGGAACACGAGCCCCACATCCTGCAAGATGCTGTTCCTCTTTGCAGAGACAAACATGACTAATCTCTCACCTATAAATGAGTCTAACTAATGTGTGTGTTCGTGTATGTGTTGACCTTACATGCTCTCTCAATTCACCCGTTGCACTTCTGACCTTTTACCAGAACAGAGGCTCATCCTTATGTGTAATAACCTAACTGAAACTACATGTACTATATTGAATAAATGTTTTAATCAAGAACCTTTACCAAAAGCTTAATAAAAGAATATAAAAGTATAACAGACAATTTGAATAACCTAGTAATTCAAATAGCCTCGTCTAACCAGCTCCTCAGAATAACCTGCACTTAGACTCTGGTTTCAGTTTCAGTTCTGCAAACGCTCTGGAAACCTGCAGTTTCCTGTCACTCTGACTCTGTACAGAGCGTACTCAAAATCAACAGAATCAGCACATACACACTTAAGATTATAACAAGCATTCAAAAGCATTTAAGATTATAGATTCAACTCAACAGTTTAAAGTGGTTATAACTGCACCTGTAATAAAGGCTAATTGGGTACCAAAATGTTTCAACATCTGAATGCAATATCAATGCTGTAGATTATATTATTAATGCAATGGTCATGATGATGATTATTAACAATAGCAGCAAAATATCTCTCTACTCTCAATAGTAACTTATTTGAACAATCACAACATGTTAACCAAATATAATATTATAACTAAAGCTTATGGGGGGTGTCTTGTTTTTGTCTATACTGGTGTTGGCCAGAGGGGCCGATGGT
>NW_005187769.1:275537-288687 GCF_000239375.1 Pundamilia nyererei | reverse complement strand
TAGTACAATATATACATATATACACATACATACTTCACTCATAAATAAATAAATAGTTGGAAAAGAAAATGCAAAATGGGAAAATGCAGAGGAGTAATTTCCCTTCGGTGACTAACACATGGACACACATTACTTTATTAATATAAAGAGACACCTGCAACCTTATTCACAGCTCTGCTGCAGGTTAAAGCATTAGGCCATATAAAGCCATCAGCACTTCTGAGGTGTGTCCTCCATCCTGTGACCAGAATCAGCCTCAGAGCTCCATGTGGAAGGAGGTCTCAGCAGGAGCTCCAGTGGAGGATCCACAAACGACACAGAGAACAAAGGGTTTTTGTTGAGCTCATTGACTTATTCTCAGTCAGACTCGTGTTTGAGATGTTCATGATTCCTTGAAGTCATCACAGGACTAAACATGAGCACAAAAACCTCAACAATTCTACATCAACTTTTTATCATGTGATCAGGTTTCATCAGCTTTAAGACATAAAAGCAGTCAGAATGAGCCGCCTGTGTCACTCTGGCCGCACCTGTAAAACCAAGTGGGCACAAAGTGAGAGATTCTGTGCAGGAGTTCTGTGTACTGAGAAAAAATGGAAATGAATAAAAGCATCCTGTCAGTGTGTGCCTGAACTCTCTCTTTGATTTCTTTAAACGACAGTTTCATTACACAAACAAAAACAGATAAATCAGCAGCATCACGTGGGCTGAGGTCCAGAGCCGGCTTACTATGGTATCCGCTTTGGGCTTTGATGGGGTTAGTGGGTTTGATGGATTTCAAAGTGAGATCATGGATATCAGAACATCCGTGGGGAAGAAATGTCAAGGGAAAAAGTCCTGTGAACGTTCGAGGTGTTTCAGTGTGGTCTATAAATTGGAATAAAAGCATTTATCCATGCAACATTCATCCATCCACCCATCAATCATCCATCTGTCCATCCTTCCATCTATCCATTCGACTGTTCACCCATCCATCATCCATCCTTCTAAATGTCCTTCTGTCCAACGGTCCATCCATCGACATCGACGTCGTGGGCATGCTTAGCAACAGTGTTTTGCTTAAACCACGAGTTGGGATGTTGTGGGGGATTCTTATCACAATGTTCCCCAGCCTTAAGCTGCTTGTCACACTCTTTCCCTGATAATGCCAATAAGCTTTCTTAAGGTGGGAGATTACTGAGGGGAAGAGCGCTTTTGTGGGCCAAAGCATTTTTCACTTTTCATCCTATTGCTTCCTCCCGATATGATGCTTTCTTCAATGAACTGAAAAAGACTTTTGCTTATCCAGTGTCTGAGAGCAGTTCTTCCAAGAAATGATTGACCCGTCGTGGCAATCCAAGCGTAGCTGAGTTTGTGGTTGCTTTTCTTAGTGTGGCCACCGGTGGTGGACTTCCAGAGACGCAGACCCACCACACTGACACCGGTGAACATCCAGGGAGTGGACATTGAGATAGTGGACTCTCATAGATACCTGGGTGTTCACCTGAATAATAAACTGGACTGGAGCCACAACACTGATGCTCTTTACAGGAAGGGTCAGAGCAGACTCCACCTGCTGAGGCGGCTGAGGTCATTTGGAGTCCAGGGAGCGCTTTTAAAGACCTTCTATGACTCTGTGGTGACATCTGTCATTTTTTACAGTGAGGTATGTTGGAGCAGCAGTTTATCAGCAGCTGAGAGGAAGAGGTTGGATAAACTCATCGGGAAGGCCAGCTCTGTTCTGGGATGCACCCTGGACCCAGTGCAGGTGGTGGGAGACAGAAGGACTCTGGCCAAAATAACATCTCTGATGGACAGAGCCTCCCACCCCATGCATGTAAGTGTTGCTGCAGAGCTGCTTCAGTGACAGACTGCTGCATGCTCGATGCATGAAGGAGCGTTTCTGCAGGCCCTTCCTCCCTGCAGCTGTCAGACTGCACAATCAGAACTGCTCCCAACAAACACAGATGTTTACATCAGCGCTGTAACTGCACTCATCAACCGAACAACTACTACTGTTATAGCTGCATATTACTTTTCTCAGTTTATATACGCTAACTTTTTGGAAGTTACACGTTTACTTTTTAATGCACAGGTACAATCACACAATCTGCACTTTTCTAATTATTCTAAATATTCTTAAATCTTTAAACATCTTTCAGTACCCTGCTCTGTTTGCCACTTATCTGTACTTTAGTTTTAATAACTGTACAGGACTCTGCTTTGGTAACTATTGTCCATGATGTAAATATGTAAAAGTTGTGTTTCTCACCTGTGTCCTGTTCTTTTTGTATATGTGTGTTTTTGCTACTGTTACAACCAAATTTCCCCTTGTGGGACAATTAAAGGATTATTCTATGCAAACTGCCATGATCATTGATCAATGATCATTGATCAGTGACCATTGAATGGTTATGAGTACCATCACAGTGGGCTGTATTTTTGCAGGCACTAAATGACCAGATGAAAGACCAGTGTACCTGCTTCTTTTGAGGAATTAACCTCCTTTACTTTCACGATTGACAACTGCCTGAGGCAAAGGGAAGCTGAAAAGAACTACAAGGCCCATAAGGCACCTGCTAGTTCACCTCTGTTGTCCGTCCCCACACCGCCCACTCATCTCTTCAGCCACCAGTGGAGCCCATGCAGAGTCGGTGCTTGCGGTTGACCCTGAAGGAGAGGAAAAGGCGTTTGAGCCCATTGTTTTACTGCACCGCTCAGGGCATTTTCTCGCTTGTCCTACTGGTCATTCTTTTTCCACAACATGGTAAAACTTGTTTCAGATCACTTGAACAGTACAGATAAATACCTTCTGAAAGTTATGTCAGCAGCCAACAAAAAAGCCATTACAAAGTCCTGGCTTCAGAAATGCCCCTTAACAGGCATTTTATTTATTTTCGTTATGAAACAGTTACATACATTAGAGCAAATGACATGTGCTATAAGGCTCCAAAGGACCCAGGAAGAAAATGTGGGAGAAATGGTGTTATCGTTTGGCTCTTGAAGCAGACTAGGTGAGATTGTACAGTTGGATCATACAATTTTGCTTCTAACTTTTACTGCAAAAGTAACTATTGTACTTGATTTTGTTAATAATCATCCCACGACCTCTTGTTCCTTCCTTTTCGGCGTGTATGTTCGTGTTTGTATGTTTACAGTTTTAAAAAAAAGGTCAGATATCTCACCTCCTTCAGCTTACCAACCTGGCAAACCTCCCTCTCTGGAACCTTGGCTCGTCACCGTCTCCTATACTCAGTAAGGTTTTGCACTTCAGAAATAGCATTCTCTTGACCCTGTATTTGTTGCAGTTTAGTATTTCTAAATTATTCTGAATTTCATCTCAAAAGTTGGCTGCGTCCACAATTATTTTCCTTTTCACATTTAGAATCTGAATCTACTTCACATTTTTTCAGACTTGGGAAAAGACAGATGTTGAAGTATTTATCTCTGCCACTGTGTGTTATTAAATCAGAGCAGAGATAAGCTATTTAAAGATATTCTTTTTCATTATCTTCAAATTAAAGGTAAATCAGCAACAGCACAATCAGAATGAGGCAGCAACACAGGAAACACCAGTAAACGGCTGTTTTTTTTTAATTGTTTTTTCTTTTATTATAATTTTAAGAAATTATTCCAGTTAAAATTTATGGTTTTAGAATATTTTAAGACTTTAGTTCAGGTTCACTACTGACGCGCTGTATTGTTTCCTCCCGTCAGTAGGCGGCGGTAAAACACCATCCTGTGACATCAAACCGGCTAATCGCCTAAAAGAAGGGGCGTTGTCGTCACTTCCGGCAGTATCTAACATGGAGTGTGGTGGAGTGAAGTTGAGTCTGTGGGAGGACGGTCCGAAGCCGGGACACTTTTACTCCTTCCCCGGGAGCAGCAATAGCGGGCCGGGCACAGCTTGTGGACCGGTCCGACACACACTGTGAGTGAGCCGCGGTCCTGCTCCGGGGCCGTCCCGGTGCCGGTTTCGGGGTTTCGGTTTGAGTGCTGCATCATCATGGAGGAGGCTAGCTAATGCTAAGCTAACTGCCGGGTTACACTGATTTAAACGCTGGGTATTCTCCGTCCTTTCCGCTGAGCAACGTCAGCGCCGACGGGAGACCCACGGGTCACACCTGAGTCTGCCTGAGCTCTCGTGCGGTGTTTCAACAACAGGTTTAGTTGAGTTGGGTGGACCCGTTCCTCGAGCAGCTTCACTGCTGTTTGCTGGCACTAGCGCCATCTTGGGACGTGCACTCAGAGTTAACAGGGTTAAAATTGTGACCCAGGCAGCAATACTCGAGGACAGGCGTCAGTGATCTGTCACTGCAGTGTGGAGGTTTACGGGAAATACAGCCAGGCTTGTCCATGCAGAGCTTTCAGCATCCTGAGGGTGCGTCTGCTTACGTCACCATGGTAACGGGTGGGTGAATGAGAGCAGACACGTTATCCACAGGGCGCAATTTACTGTTTATCAACAGAGTGATGCTTTAGAAACTAACCAGAGTGGCTATAGGCGAATGAACTACTGCTCCCATGAGAATGACCTCTGACCTCCTTTAGCCGAGTCCTTTCTGTTCAGATCATACTGTGTGTGTGTGTGTGTGTGTGTGTGTGTGTGTGTGTATTATCACTTCCAAGGTAACTGTGCCCTCCACCAATCAGACGTTTAAGCAGAGGATTGTGGGTAGCATAGTTATTTTCTGTTACATGTAGGCGTGTTCCTGGCAACTAGTTTCTTAGCTGAGTAAAAGAAGAGAAAGATTAGACTAGTCTAAAAGTAAGAATCACTTCGATAGCAAGTTAAAATTGACGCCCATTAACTGGACAAAGGCAGAATCATGCTGCTTAACTGTGTGACCCCTTTCATCGTGCATTGTGAAATATTTAAGTTCACAATGCATGTGTGTTAGAATATATATATCTATACACACATAGTCCAGACAACGAAGAAACATGCGTGTTGTTTGTGTGTTGTGCCGTGCATTAGTAGCGATGCACACTGTTCGAAAATTCATGACGACCACTTCAATAAAAGTTCTACATCTAAAATATCGAGACAGTAAAGCATGTAGGTATTTTCTTCTGCTTAGTTGAAGTCGAGCCACGGGGCAATGGCCCCAGCTTATCTGGGGGGAACATCGAGGCATGCCAGGGCCAGCTGAGATGTCCTCTCAGTAGGACATGCTCTCTGCCCTCTGGGTTTTCACATGTTCCATCGCACAGGCTAATTACACCATCATTGGACTTGTTTAAAGTAACCGTGCCCCGTCCTCCTTCCACAGGAACCCGATGGTTACAGGAACGTCGGTACTTGGTGTGAAATTCACTGGCGGGGTGGTGATCGCCGCAGACATGCTGGGCTCGTATGGCTCTCTGGCTCGCTTCAGGAACATCTCCCGCCTCATGAAGGTGATGCCACCACCAGCAGAGGTCAGCTGACCGACTGCTTGTTTCAGCAACTTTAATATTTGTGTTTCCTCCACAGGTGAACAACAGCACCATCCTGGGAGCCTCGGGCGACTACGCCGACTACCAACACCTGAAACAGGTCATCGAGCAGATGGTGTAAGCGTGCGCACACACACACACGTATGTGCATACTCACATACACACACTTGTACATCCCCCTTCCCATCTCACTGGTGTCGTTTTCCGTCAGTATCGATGAGGAGTTGCTAGGTGACGGGCACAGCTACAGCCCAAAGGCCGTGCACTCGTGGCTCACCCGCGTCATGTACAACCGCCGCAGCCGCATGAACCCACTGTGGAATACCGTAGTCATCGGCGGCTTCTACAACGGGGAGAGGTGAGACTCGGGGTGGGGGGGTGGTTGGGGTCAGACCAGTCAAGCTGCATTCGTATTTGTTACCGCCTGTTTTTTAGTTCTAGGTCAGTTTTGTTTCTTTAATGTTTTATGTTTTTGGTGCTCATGGATACGGCGGTTTTTTAAAAAAAAAGAAAGAAGTATATAACTCCCAGGATGCATATACAGGCCAGAACATCCAGACTGGCCAACAGCCTGTATCCACAGGCTGTGAGGCTCCTGAACTCTCTGCCCCCCTCTCACGGACAATAACCATATCCAACTTCTTAATAGCAATGAACTGGTCTGCATTGGTGCATCATATCTTTATTCTCTTCCCCCTCCTGCCCCCCCCCCTCTTTCTTAAATAGATAACTATCATATCTGATATCATATCTCACAGTACAATAATATTGAATGGGTTGCATTGTTGTATTTTGTCATGTTTCTCAGGTCTTTGTCTGAATTTCTACGAACATTATTGCTAAGGATTGTCTTATTGCATTGGAGTCACACTGGGTTAAATATGTACACTTGGGTTTTAAGGGGTATTTATTATTTTCTTCTCTTTTTGGGTTGTATGGAAGCCCCAAACGCAATTTCATTGTTCTTGACAATGACAATAAATAAATACTACTACTAGAGGTGAACCTGAAATGGGAAGTAGCTCTTCTCTCACCAGGTTGCCACCTTCCTTCTCTCCAGTTTCCTAGGTTACGTGGATAAACTGGGCGTGGCTTATGAGGCTCCCACAGTGGCTACAGGCTTTGGTGCATACTTGGCTCAGGTGAGTTTCAGCTGTAACGCTCTGCTGGCTTTAGAAGATTAATCATGTCTAAAGGTTTTTAAGGTGTGGTCATACAGCTGACTAACAGTTGAGGCATTAGAGCGTTACCGCGGAGACCAGTGATGGAGTGTTTGTGCTGAGTTTGGACATGTGCCAGTAAAGCTGTGTTGAATCTGTGTGCAGCCTCTGATGAGGGAGGTGGTGGAGAACAAGGTGGAGATCACCAAACAGGAGGCACGGGAGCTGGTGGAGCGGTGCCTCAAGGTGTTGTACTACAGAGATGCTCGCTCCTACAACAGAGTAAGTCACACCGCCGCGCACACTCAGGTGTACTGGACGCCATCCGGAGAAAGTAACAATTTTATTTCTGTTTCATTTCAGCACGAGATCGCTATCGTCACCGAAGAGGGCGTGGAGATCCTCGGACCCCTGTCTTCTGAAACCAACTGGGACATAGCCCACATGGTCAGGTAGGGTCAAAGGTCAGAAGACGAGGAAGAGTTAGGGATTTTTCCTCCAAGTTTAAAAACTGTTTCTGAGAGTAACCACTACCGATATGTCGATAGCATAACCAAGCAGAACACCTGACTTCACTGTAATGAAAATGTTGATCAGATACAAACAAAGCTTTATTTACAATCTGTAGATGTGACTGACATTTTTCTTCATGTTTCTCTGCAGCGGGTTTGAATGAAGAGAAGTGGCAGCGGTCTCAGCATCACTAACAAACCCTTCTCCTCCTGTTTGCTCCAGTTTACTCTGTACTTTCTCTTTTGTATGATGGAAAATAAATGTAAGAAATAAAGAGAGCTGTTTTCCTTGGTTTATTTGTCATCTGCAGATTATTGAAGATTATCTTCAGATGAAACAGTTAAATTTGTCCTCAGTAAAAGTAGAATCACTGATTTATATCAACTGTTCCACAGATTTTTACTACTGCACGTTGGTTTAAAGAGTTTAATTTATTTTAACCTCCTAAGACCCGAACTCTTCCACAGCAGCATTTTTAATTTCTCTTTGAAATTTGGGCTGATTGGGACCCGATGAATGTAAAAACAAAGAATTACCAGATTTTTTAAAACCTAATTTTTGTTTCTAAGAAAAATGAGAGCCACATATGAGGATATTTGTTTAAAATGTTGATAGAACACAAGCAGTATAATGTCCTTGTAAGTGGATATGTAGAGCAAAATTGAGTATTTTGGTCTAAATAACCCAAAATGTGATGTCCACATATGTGGACGCCAGGTTCTAGGAGGTTAATGGGGGTTTTGTTTTTTTTACTTTTTGGAATTAGTCTTTTATCCACATTAAAATTCTTGGGGTTTGTAGGGAAAAAGCATTATTTACTCTAAGAAATTTGAGATCGTGTAAATATTTTAACCACATCCTTTGTGGTTAATGAGAATTCAGTTATTATAAAATGCTCAGACTGGAGAACCTGAGCTCCCTGCTTCTTCCTAACGCTTCTACATGCATGTCAACTTTGTTTTGTTTGAGTTGGTTTCGCTTTTGCTGCTGCTACGCAGAATTTGACAGAAAAATTTGTCTATTTTGTAACTGGGCAAACCAGGAAAAGGCTTCCAATCAAATTAATTTCTGTTCTAAAAACATTTCTACTCAACGAATAGGATTAAACCTGCTTTTGGTGACTGGGTAGATTTTTGAGAACTGACCAATGGGAATAGACGCTGGGTTTATGTATCATTATCAAGAATTATTTGGAAATGAGAAAGAGCGGGCTGTTTCAGCGCTTGCTAGCTAGTCTGAGCTGACTGCAGGTTTCCCCAATATTATGAAAATGTACTGTTTATAAGGTTGGGGAAACCTGCAGTTAGCTGAGACCGAAGAAGTCACCAGGATGATGACGAAACGTTTCTCCCACTGAAAACGCTACGTCCAGATGAACAGAATTCAAGGATTCTTTATTGTCATTCGCATCACATGTTTACATGAGGTGGAATGAAATGATGTGCACACATCCTGGAGTGAAAGAAACAGAATAACAAATAAATAGAGTGCAAAAACCTGAGTACCAGTATGGAGTATAGATACAGCAGCAAACGACCATGATGTCCAGCACTGATAAAGTGACGGTGTCAGTAGTGGTTAAGGTACTACAATATCAGTTCTTGTCCATTTATGTATCCAGAAAGTCTCACAGCTTCTGGAATGAAGCTGTTTCTCAGTCTGGTGGTTTTGCATTTAATGCTCCTCAGCCTCCTGCTTGAGGGGAGCGGGACAAGAAGTGAGTGTGCTGGGTGAGTGGGGTCCTTCACTATACAGGTGGCCCTCGTCTTGCATCCGGAGGTGTATATGTCTGTGATGGTTGGGACACTGCCTCCTTCACCACCCTGTGTAGAGCTTTCCTCTCTGCCTCAGTGCAGTTTCTGTGCCACACGTTGATGCCAGAGCACAGAACACTCTCCACCGCACATCTGTAAAAGGAGTTGAGGACTGAGCTCTCCATTCCCACGCATCTCATTTGCCTCAGGAAGTAGAGCCTCTGGTGAGCCTTCCTGATCAGGCTGGAAGTGTTTTTCCAGGTAAGGTTGCTATCTAGGTACGCACCCAGGTACTTGTAGCTGGGTACTACTTAGAGTGCAGATCCTCCAACGTGCAGGGGTGTGTGTGTGTGTGTATCTTCCCCTCCTCAAGTCCACAATCTTCTCCTTCGTCTTCTTGTCATTTAAGCAGAGATTTTTCCTGCACCAGTCCTCCAAGTGTTCCACCTCCTTCCTGTAGCCGGTCTCATCGTTTCTGAAGCAACCAACCACAGCTGTGTCGTCTGCAAACTTTACAACATGACAGCCTGGATGGTTGGGTGAGCAGTCATATGTAAGCAGCGTGAACAAAGCTTTATTTGCAATCTGTAAATGTGACTAATGTTTGTGTTCATGTTTCTCTGCAGCGCGTTTGAATGAAGACGAGAGGCAGGGGTTTCAGCATCACTAACAAACCTTTCTCTTCCTGTCTGTTCCTGTTTACTCTGTGTACTTTCTCTTTTGTATGATGGAAAATTCATGTGACAAAATAAAGAGCTGTTTTCCTTGAAGATTAAACAGCTAAATATGTCCTCAGTAAAAGTAGAATCACTGATTTGCATCAGCTGTTCAACATAGTTTTACCATAGCATGGCATTTGAATGGTTGACTTTATTCTAATGTGTTTTTTTTTAATTAATCTTTTATCCACAATAAAATTCTTGGGGTTTGTAGGCAAAAAACAGATTTTATACCCTAAGCAATTAGAGATAATATTTAACCATATCCTTTATGTGGTTAATGAGAATTCAGTTTATTAATATTAAATGATCATTTCAGACTTGAGAACCTGAGCTCCCTGCTTCTTCCTAACATTTCTACATGCATGTCAATTTTACGTTTTGTATTAGCTGGTTTCGCTTTCGCTGTTGCTATGCAGAATTCGACAGAAGAATTCATCTATTTTGTAACTGGGCAGACCAGGAAAAGGCGTCCAATCAAATTAATTCCTGTTCTAAAAACATTTCTACTCGACGAATAGGATTAAACCCGCTTTTGGTGTCTGGGTAGATTTTTGAGAACTGACCAATGGGAATAGACGCTGGGTTTGTAGTCAGGCAGACATAACAAACTCGTCCAATCACAAAAAAATCTGAAAAGGGGAATTTTGCTGTATCTTGGCTCAGGTACTTTCTTTTTCTTTTTTAAAATAAATAGTGAAGCGGGCTTCGCTTGTTGGATCATACAGTAATAACAGAATTTATGTATCATTATCAAGAATTATTTGGAAATGAAAAAGATCGCGCTGAAACGATTTAACGGGCTGTTTCAGCGCTTACTAGCTAATGCTTATCAGTTAGCTACTAGCTTAGCTTGTGAGCCACCCTATGATGATTAGCATGCAGGTAGCCCGTATATGTCTGTTATCCGGAACATCACCGGCATCCTAACCGGGAGCCGATTCACGCACGCATGACAGTCGTGAAACGGTTCTAACATCTGTTCAGAACAACTCAGCCACCGAGTCTGGGCCGCCTCCGGTAGCTACGCGGAGGACGGGATTAGCCCGCTAGCTTCGGAGTAATATGTTCAGCTGGGCTCGTGTGTGTGTATGTGCGCGCGCGCGCGCTGTAAATGGCAGCACATGACCACCGGCGCTGTAAACACTGCGGCCACACCGACGACTCCCGATAACGGTAGCGGGCTCCGTGCTGCTCCTCCCCCGCTCCGGGGATTGCCGTAACACAGCCGGCGTTGGTCTCTCCGTTACCGCCCGCGGTCGGGCTGCCAGCCGCGCAGCCGCCGCAGAGCTGTGACCCGGAACGTGGGTTGATTGCATCTGTTTACATCCAGATTTTTTAACCTGGACGGTAAAATTAAACCGTTCTAACTGGATCAGCATCGAGGGCCTGCATGGACGAGACGTGAAACCTGAGTCCCCAGTGGGGTCCGAGTAGGGAAGTGTTTGGCGGTTTCTGAGGTTTCTGGACCCCGCAGGCCTGTATAGTAAAGCTGGGCAGCAGTGATACCTCAGGGCCCGCTGGATCCCAACACTGGACTGCAGCAGGACTGTGAACTGCATTGAGAGCCACACCTGCCTGATGTCCTAGTAACTAATTGTTGATTTTTAGGCCAAAGCTGATCAAATTAGTTCTTAAACTGTTTCCTCAACACAGTTAGTGTCTCATCATATTTTATTAAACATGGTTAGTTCTGCTGGAAAGCTATGGGAGTCTGTGGGGACTGACCCTATGCTGGCCCCTCTGCTGAACTTCAGAGGAACTGCAGGTGGGCAGGCTGGTTTTAAATGTGTCTGTCCATGTACATTATTGGGGGGGGGGGGGTCCGCGTGCAGTCTTCCAAGATCCTGACTGCACATTGTTGAGCGTGGATGACACAATTTGATCGGTTGACAAGTGGGCTGCAATACGCACAGCAGAGTTTGTTGAGAAGAGAACTGCAGACAAACCCTGCAAAGATTTAAAAAAAAAAATGAATAAAGAGCTCGCTGCAGGCAGACGGCAGGCCCCGGACTGGACAGCATCCACAAAGCTGGCTTCAGTTGCTGCTTTTGTCCTTACAGTGTGCGTTTTCCTGTGTGTCTCTCTCAGATGGTGTTTCACAGCATTGGTTAGTTGGTCCTGATGTCCGAGGACCAGTGTCACCAACGGGCCGAGGCCTCCCGGAGGGGCCAGGGCGGTCTGGAGACAGGGGAGGGTGACACTGAGCCCAGCATGCTGCTGCAGAAACTGAAGAGCAACATCTCGTAAGTCTGAGTGAGGGCAATGAAGCAGGAAGTGGTTGTGTGTGAAAATGGGGATTAGAATTTCTGAAGCTCTGACGTCCCTGTGTGGTGTTCGTGATGGATCTGATCAGCATGTCCTCTGTCCTCTTACAGGAAACACGTTCAGACCAAAGTAGAGCAGATCCTGGTAAGAAACTTGATGTGAGGTTAAAGTCTGGTTTGGTGCTCACCTCAGGTCTGGTTCATTCACTGTGGGGTTTTTTCAACAGCAAGATGTTCAGCGTTTCTCTGACAATGACAAGTTGTACCTGTACCTGCAGCTGCCCTCTGGACCGAGTTCTGGAGACAAAAGGTGACGTTGCTTCTCCGTTTTGCTCCTTTGTTTTTTATCCTGATAGTTTGTGATTCGTTGTTTTTCTGTCAGAAACGGCGAACCTCTGTAAATCTTGAATTTGTGTTCTCAGCGGCAGCGATTCGAGTTCATTTAACACGGCCGACCAGCTTCACACCTGTAACTGGATCCGCAGTCACCTGGAGGAGCATTCAGACACCTGCCTGCCCAAACAGGACGTCTACGAGACCTACAAGTCAGAAATCACACACACACACAGTGACCCTGTAACAAGGGTGGTTTGACATAGATCTGGTTGCCATGGCGCTCCGATGCTTTCCTGACTGTGCGTCTGTCTGTCCTGCAGGAGGTACTGTGAGAACCTGCAGCAGCGTCCTCTGAGCGCCGCCAACTTTGGGAAGATCATCAGAGACATTTTTCCCAACATCAAAGCGAGACGGCTCGGAGGCCGAGGACAGTCCAAATATCCTTTCAGATTAAAAGTGCAGAAAACCTGAACCCAGTCTCAGGTCAGGAATGCCAGAAGTAACCTTTAGCCTTCCTTAACCCGCTGAAACGTACTGTTACAGCGGCATCAGGAGGAAGACGGTCCTCAACATGCCTCTGCTGCCCAACCTCGACCTGAAGAATGACCCGGTACTCACAGTGCAGTACTCCTGTGTCCTGCAGTACCAGTCATATTTATTTGCAATTTGTTGGTGATGAATACTGTTTGTTCCTCTTCGTCTCCAGGCGGAGCTCACCGAGCTGGTCCAGACCTACAAACAGGAAGTGACAGAGGCAGCGTGCGAGCTGATTTGTGACTGGGCGCAAAAGATCCTGAAGCGCTCGTTCGACACGGTGGTGGAGATCGCTCGCTACCTGATCCAGGAGCACATCGTCAACCCTCGCTGTAGTCAGGCCGAGCTCGTGTCCTCCGCCGCGCTCGCAGGTCTGTGTGTTTCTGTGTGTGTGTCTGTGTGTGTGTGTGTCTGTGTGTGTGTGTCTGTGTGTGTGTTTCTGTGTGTGT
>NW_005187769.1:262713-274811 GCF_000239375.1 Pundamilia nyererei | reverse complement strand
TGTGTGTGTCTGTGTGTGTTTCTGTGTGTCTGTGTGTGTGTCTGTGTTACCCCCCCTTACTGCCAGAGTCCCTCAGCTTACCTGTCCACTCCCCCACCAACACTCTCTGACATACAGAGAAACCTTCACATGGTGATGATGGTGTTTGTCAGCACGTCACTGACTGCGCTGTTTTCTGTGCAGGCGGTCCAGCTAAAACCCACAAAGTCATCAAGAAGACTCCTTTGGCGTCCAGAGCTGATGGTGATGGCGCTCCTGATCAGAAGGTTAATTTCACAGCAGGTAGTGATGTCACCGATCCATGTATCACACTGCTAATTTCTTCCTGTCTGTCTCTCCTTCCACAGAAGGATCTCGGAGACTCTTTCTCCTCTTCCTCGCTGAAATCGCAATCAGGAGACAAATCGGCTTCGTCTGGAAAACCTTCCTCCCTAGATGCTTCGCCTCCCTCCAGCTCTTCCTCATCTCTACGTCCTGCGGTAAGTGAGGTGAACGAAAGCTGCTGGTGTTCATAGACTCAGCAAAACAGAAATCACAGGTACAGTCAGGATGGCGTGTTTATGTTTGTTTGTTTCAGTCAGACCAATCGGTGACCTCCGTCCATCTCTCATTGTCCGCAGGTTGAAGCATTCATCAAGCAGTTACCCAGAATCCTCCCTCGCAGCTCCATCCCAGATAAGACACTCACCGTCCGCTCCTCTCCACCCTCACTAGCTCCCAAAGACGCCTCTGGTGTAGGGGAGGTGTCTGGACATGGAGGCCCCACTGCCACCACCGCCACGAGTGGTGGCGGGGTGAAGGTGATCGCGATGGCGACGCTGCCGCAGCAGCAGGGCGGCCCCTTTCCTGTGATGATTCTGCCTCAGAGCTGTCTGTCCTACGAAAGGGAGAAGGTTGCCCCGCCTCCTCCCCCTCAGCAGCAGCATGCCCCCTCAGCCCCCACCTCTGTGGTCCAGAAGGTTCGAGGTGGAGCAGCCAAGCGTCCCCTGGAGGTGGTGGTGTCCAGTGGCAGCGCCATCGGTAGTAGCACCCCCACCAACACGACGCCCGTGAAACGGAAACGAGGACGACCGAGAAAACCTCGCCCCGAGGATTCCCTGCCAGCCCCGCCCACTACTCTTCCTCCTCCACCCCTACCACCTGCGCCACCCCCTCCTCCTTCCATCATCAGCTCTGTGACGGGTGGCGTCATCCAGAAAGCCTCCTCGTCGTCGGCCTCCTCACAGCCCGTGCTGGAGCTGGTGATCCAGGAACCGCCCGGCATGGTTCTGGGTGCAGTGGAGCACCGTGGCGTGGTGGTGCAGTGCCCTCCAGAGGTGGACCGCCACAGTAAGCCGCTGCTGTTGCTCCAGAGCCCGGGAAACCAGAGCTGGGAGCTGGCGGCGTCAGGGCGCACCCAGATGGTGGAAGTCATCCAGAAAGCTCCAAGACCGAGCAACAACAACAGCGCCACCACGCCGCCCACCGCACACCTGCCAGCGCCTCCCCTCCCACTGCCCACGCTGCACGAGGAGCAAGGCGAGGTGGAGATCACGCTGACGCCGGTGCAGCCGCACGTCAGCCTGCCGCCACCACCTCCTCCTTCCACCTCCTCTGCTGGCTCCGCCTCTCCCGCCACAGTGATGAAGAATGTGAAAGAGGAAGCAGAGAGCAGCACATCCTCACAGAGGGAGGGGCACTAACCCTGTTACCTCACTCGCTACAAAGCCTCGCCCGTCTGACGTCTTCTTCCTCATTGGTGGAGATCCCAGATTGGCTGCGTCAGACAGCCAGTCAGGGGCATACATGAAACCAGAACACTCACATCTCGCGGCCACACTTCCTCCGAACATTTGTTGGTCTGCTGCTTCGCTTCACCTTAAAACGTGCAGAGGAGGAGGCGGGGTTTGGTACTTACGGGTCAGAGCCTTGTAAAGGTTCTGTGTGTTAAACCTGAGAAACCACCTCTGTAATGAGCTCAGCCTCTGCTCCCCTGTAGGCCGTTGCCTCCAGGAGGTGCCGTTTGGGGAGCAGAGGCTCCGCCCCCTGTTCTGAACAGCCTTGTGTTTTTATCGTGTTGGTTTGTGATTTTTTTAAATGCCCCCAAAAAAGAAGCCGTTTGATCTAAACGTTTGAACGCGACTTTCTTTATTAGTTCAGCTTCTTTGATTGCGTTTAAATGATTAATAGTCACAGACTCTAAAGTGCTCGTGTCTGTTTCCGTCAGGGCCAGATGACCTCACAGCAGACCTGCTTCCATGTGTTCTTTGTCAAGTAGCACCGCATTTGTTTAACTAGAAAGTACTTTGTGTGAACTGTGCTGGAAACCTTCACCACCCGGCGACGATTTACTGAAAGTGATTTTTTACTTCAGCAGGTTATTTATGGTGAAAAATTGCCCCTCCTCCGGCAGCCACGTTGTTGTTTTCATGTTAATGACGTGGATGTAGACCCCCCCGCTAGAGAGCACAGCAGCGGCACGATATCTGGCCCTTACGGATCGAACGGCTGGTTTGAAGCTTGAGCTCAGGCACAAGGAGCAAAGCACAAGTCGCCCTCCACCAACGCTCGCATGCAGTACGAAGAATTTACCCACTCAGAGCCCGTTAGATGCCATGCACCCTTTGCACTAACCAGCTCCCTGCGAGCGCCACCACAGCTCTGTCCCGATCAGCAGTGTGACACGACCACGTCGAGATGCTGATGTTAATAAAAATAAAATAATAAATAACCCAAAACAAAGGTTTCGGCCACAGGAAGTGCCCTAAACTTGTAACAGGAAGTGGTTCCTGCTCTTCTTCTGTGGTTCCTTCGGGAGGACTCTGGAAGTGTCACATTGCTGAGCGATTGTTCTTCACTTCTGTCAGACAGCTTCTCGCTCCCCGCGGGCGTCGTCTTCATCATTGGTGCTACAAACTGCAAGGCGCGGCACTGCCGCCGTCCTCGCCATCTTCATCCTGTGATCTCAGACTTGTAAAAACCCCGTTTGTCAGTACTCGCGTCTGGAGGTGTGAATGTGGCGTGTTCAAGTGTGTGTCCTCACTTCCCTCTGTCCTCTGGCAATGAGAGCTGCGGGTCAGTTAACGGGACGTCGAAAATCATGACTGTTAATTCACACGTGTTGCATGATGGGAAGGTGCACATGGCAGCACTGCACTAAGCGCCAGCATGTAAATATGACTGCATGGTGTAAACTCAGCCGACTGGCGTCCTGTTAACTGCCGCGCCTCGGCCCTGACTGACTCCAGCGTTGCACTGTGTAAAGAGTCCGTGTGTGTTACCAGTTTGTTGTTATAGGCATTGAGAGACTACGTCACAGGTATTTATGAGTAATGTTTTGCTTTGTGGTTGCACCTGACGAGAGGCCGGCCGCACTATGGCCGTTTCAGTTTTAAGTGTTGAACAGTATGAATAAAGAGGAAAACACGAGTGTTTTATGAGAGCTGAAGTAATCGCACAGAGTAGTTACATTTCACGGTTTGTAGAAGTAAAGACGTCTCTCTAAAGGCCTCAGTTTACTTCAGACGAAGTTTGTACGATAAACTGTGTCTGACGGCAGCCGCAGGCGAGTCACCTGACCTGGACTGTGGTTACAGCAGTCCACCCGCTTCCAATCGCATCACGTTTGTCAGAGAGCTGTAGGACTGATGCTGAGTTACTCCGTCTGACTCTGGAGGGTTTTCTGACGAAACGTCGGACCTCTTGGGACCTGTTTGTGCTGATCTGGGACCTCAATGGGAATTTTATCCAGGACTGAGAAGGCTTGCTGGTCCTGAACTGGTCCCTGTTGCTTTAAGGCTTCCTTTGAGGTGGACTGAGGCCTAGATGCTTCCAGAAAGAAAAACAAAAAACCCTCGGTGGGCAAAGTTGCTGCTGAGTTGACCGACGAGTCGCTCTGCTGCCAGGCACCGTTGACTCTGTCCTCATCACTTTATTGCAGACCTGATGTTAAAGTCAAATGTTGCTTTTGGGAATCAAAAAGTTCTGACTGAAACCCAAAGAGATTGTTCCCTGTGCAGGAGCTACTGGGCAAACTGGGAAACCTGACAAAGATGCAAAAAGAGCTGAAGTTGGGACTAACAGCGCGAGTAACTGAGCAGAGCTGACATGTGGTTCAGAACGCGAGTCTAAGAGTCGGTTTCCAAAGGCGTTCAGATAAACGGTCGTGATTGTGAGAGAGCCAATCAGGGGGAGAGAAAGTCGAGGGGTAAAGAGGTGGACCTGAGCTGCTTCGCACCTGCTCTACCAAGCGAGCAGGTGCGAAGCAGCATGACGAAGCCTGAGACACAAACCCCAGAAACTGTGGTTCATCTGAATAAGTGAACCTGCTTCATCTTTGATGATCCCTGAAGGGCAGAAGGACTCCAGGATAACCCAGTTAAAAGCAGCTCTGGCCCAGTCTGGCCCTGCACTGGGAGCCTGGGTTTGCAGCTGTCTGTGGGAGGTGTTCACTGTGGAGCCGCAGTGCTCGAACAAACTAAACCAGAAACGGGTCAGATAATCAAAGATTAAACGATCGGGATCCGGGTAGCAGGGCGTCAACTCCAAGGGGCCAGACTGACGACACGGCGCCTTCTGATGTCACTTCCTGTCTTGTTTATATGTGCTGTACATGTGTAGAGCGGCTCCCCTGCGAGCCCTCTGCGATGTGAACAGCTGATTGTTACTGAACCTCACCGGGTCAGAGACCTTCACTGACGAAACGTGACGAGATGACGAGGCACTGTTGGGAGCGAGCCCTGGCGGTCCCGTGGGGGCCGGGTTTTTGTCTGTAGCTGTGACCAGCGGCGTTGACGTTTCCTGTTGTTTTCCTTCTGCCTCGTGCTTTGTCAGTTGTTGAGCTTGTTGATGTGCAGATTTTCTTCTTCCTGGTGTTGCCGTGAGAAACGCCATCGGTTTTCTGCATGTGTTCCCGTGGCTGCTGGTCTCTCTTTTGGATGTTTGTTTCTCCGTAACTCCGCCCTCTCTCCTTTCTGTTGCTTTTTTGTTTTGCACTTTACTTCGGGAGCGGTGGAGGATGAACCTCCCGTTCAGCAGTGTGACGCAGCTTCGCTTGTGTTTGTTTGTTGTGAAGAGAAAGTGAAGCGTGATGAGGACAGAAGCCAGAACTTTAATGTGAATCTATTTTCCTACGTGACGCAATAAAGACGTGACGTTAACTTACTCTCTGGTCTCCGCCTTTCATTTCAGCGGGTGTTAAATCACTTCCTGATGACTAATCGGATCTTTGGAAAATGCCGTCAGCATTCCCGAGGGTCCCTCACTGCTCACGGGATCTGAGGGTCACAAGAGGACTTGGGGGTCACAAAAACGGAATCCTCTGGGACAAACCTTGATACGCTGAGTTTGATTTGTTTCTAGTTTGAGTCTGAAATCAGATTCTTTTTTGTTAAAATGTTATCATTTAGTTTAAAACAGACCTGAAGTATTTCAAATGGAGCAATGGGTTTAAAAGATGGTTTCTTTAAATGTCTTCTTTCTCTTCTCACTTATTTCATGTTCTTTGTAAAGCTGCTGATGGAGATCGAAAACAATCAGTGAAAACACAAAAGAGGAGCTTGATTTTCTGCCTGTGTGACAATCGCAGACATAAGAATAAAATGCTTTAATTGCCGTTGTTCACAGTGAAATTGTGGGTGGTCCACACCAACTGTGCAGGAATAGAATATAAATAGTAAAACAGTCGGGAGGGGCTGTCGCCAGTCCCCTTCAAGGCCTTCCCCAAACCGCAGCACTATCACACTTCCTCATCCATCCTTACCAAGGAAGTGGTCCCTGCTAGTGAAATACAATTTATTAATCAAAGGTGAGCGGCGATAACTGACTACATGTGTATACTGTGACATGATTGGACAGACATGGATGTAAACCACACTGAGGTGAAGTAACCACAAGGCACTGATTCTAACGTAAAGGTACTCTGGATATTATCAAATGTGCAAAGATTGTTAAATGTTACATTTTTTGTTTGTCAGGTGTCCTGTTTGAAGGAAACACTGGACTGCATGTGTGCACATGAACACAAGGAAGGAGAAATCCTCAGACTTGAAAGATTGTTCGTTTATTGGCTGTTTAGTCATTTTATGACAAGATGGATGCGGTTGTTATATTTCAATATAGTTTCTGAGTTGAGGAGGATAAAAGAACATTTAACATTAAATGTACGGATGCTGTGCACTAAGCAAAGCTTCATTTACAAAGTTTTCTCCTACCAAATTTTGAGAAAATGGTTGTAATCGTATAGAAATGTAAGATTATAAAGAAGTACATTTAATGAGTTACAGTGAAAAGAAGTGGCTGTAAATGGTCACATAAACAGAACTTTCAGTTTTTCTCTTAACGGAAAAATAAACAGTGAATAAACGGAACTTTCCGTGTCATAACTGAAGGAAATGTCCGTAAATAGTACAGAGTGGACTGAAACTCGACACAATGTTCCTTTTAATGTCAGCGTCCGTTAAAAAAAACAGAAAACGGAATTTTTTATGCAGTGCAAAAAACACTTGTTGTGACAGGAATGTTGTTTGTGGCTCAAGGTGAAGTGACATCGTTCACGAGGGACACACCTGACATATATCTCACATATTACAGGCCAACAGATTCTTTTAGCGGTTTAAATACGGACAGTCGCTTTTTGGCAGAACACCGGGGTCCCGAGCCACGCAGTGAACGATTGGAAAGCTGACATCACGTCCACAGGAAACAAGTCTCCACGTCCTTCACTTACACGGGGGCTTCACTTTTCCTCACTGCTAAATGAAGTAATGTAGTCAGTCAGGTGATGTGGGGAAGCTGTTTTCCCTGCAGACGTGCTGATGGTCGTGTCTGTGCTGGGCTGTGAACTGTCTGGATGTCTTTGGGAGCGCGTCAATAAAAAGCGCATCCGCTGATTGCGCGCTCGGTGAATCAGTTCGTGTCGGTCCGGTGACCACCTGCTCCGTTACCGCTAACAGCTGGACTTTCCCGTTTGAGTGCAGCTCGCTGAACCACAGTGACATCCGTTAATTCATCTCACGGAGGTGGATAAACCGATCAATGTGGTCTCATATTAATACATAGTTAATGCTATAATATTAATATTATGATGATTATAATTCACTGATGGACTCTCATAATCAAGCAGCTGCGACAGATGTTTAGGGTGCAGATGTTCCATCAAGTTCACCCGCAGACCCACTTTCTGCTCCGTGCTGTTCCGCTGCCAGCCTGCTGGGGGCGCTCTGAGCGCGCATTCAGTGGGTGTGTTTACAATCTAAGTACCTGAGGCTTTTACTATGAAAGGGCTTTTGTGTGGGAGGACAGGAAGGAAATAGTTTTGGACCAACCGGAAACAGAACCAAAACAGAACACCTACTTGCAGAAATGACGCAGTCTAACTTCAAAATAAAAGCTTCATGAGCCTGACCCCACCTAAGGGGCAGGAGCTGCTTATTGTCACGTATAGCTGCTGTCTTTACAGATCCTGATAAGTATCACCGCTATGAAGGCTCAGAATAATCTCAGAGTCAAAAACGTGATTTATTACTATTTATCACAGAGCATAAAATGTGGTAAATAAACATGAGTACAGAGGAAAGTGGTGACAGGACGATAGCTGAATTTTAGCTTTTATGAAATCAGAAGTGAAACTTGTTTCAAAACTGTTTGACGTGAGAGAGAAAAATAAGCTCGAGGACAAACGAATGTTGAAAGAAATGAGTCAGAAACGCAGCTAAATGCAAGCTCGCACATTTAATAACCACTTTAAAATAAGTAACATTTGATTTATATAGCACCTTTCTAGACAAAAGCTCACACACACACACACAGATAACCAGGTATAAAATAAAAACAGGCAAAAAGTTAACAAAATGCAAATTTCAAAAATAAAATGAATAATTTTGAAGACAGATCAGTGACTACAAATGGGGTCAGAATTTATCATATAAAAATGTTCATTTTGTTTACATGACCTTTATATGATGAATTCTGACCCCATTTGTAGTCACTGATCTGTCTTCAAAATTATTCATTTTATTTTTGAAATCCTTTACTGCATAAATGATAAAAATTAAACAAGACAATATTACAAAGTTACAAAATATTAGAAGTAACTCCCATATATACAAATAGCTCACCTATAAATGTCCAGAATATTACAGATAAATACTCTAAGCTGTAAAACTTTGTTATTTTCTCTGTAAAGGACAAACTACAGGCTGTAACTGCTGCTCTGTGTGCTCTGCATTAGATGGAGGAGTCGTACACAAATATCCACAGGCAGGGATGAGTTCCTGTGTCGTTCAGTCAGTGGCGGTCCTAGCCTGTTTGGCGCCCCGGGCGAACACTCCCACTGGCACTGTATGTAGCGGAGATGACAATAAAGTTTACTTTGACTTCAGCAGCGAGCACGCGCACCAAGGGCTCGCGCGCTCACTTTATAGAATTTCGAAAAAACATCGGTGCAAATTATAAGTCTGTATCATGATGTCTGGTGTTTTCATGTTTGATGTTTTGTTTTTATTTTGTTTTATTTTGTGAGTTGGTGATTAGATGCTGCTCCAGCCAGCCAGAGACTCCCCCGCGGCCCCGCCCTCTCCTCCCTGTGCTGCATGCGCACCTCGCAAACGGAGGGCGCGCTTACTCCCAGCAAAAGGGTGATAGAAAACCGACCGGTGCCTGTGCCATTCCCAATATGCGCTGGCTGATGTCGGGGCAGCATGAGTATGAGCAATTTTTTTTTCCTGGTGCCCGTGATGCCGCCCCCCACCACGATGCCGCCCCGGGCAACCGCCCGTATCAAAAACCGCTACTGCGTTCAGTGGTGCACTATGGGTAATCTCATTGGCCATGGAGTGTATGGGATCCAGCATCATCCTTATCTTGGACAACATCCACCTTTCCGACAGCACCCTAAGGGAGTCCAGCTCCAACCCCACAGCATTACTGACCTTACAGATCAGTTTATTGAGTCTGCTGGCATCTGCGAGCCTCAGCCTGCTGTCCCAGCATGCAACAGCATAGAGAATAGCACTGACCACAACAGACTCATGAAGGAACTCAGAGCCCTTCCTGTAGAGAGCAGTGGTGTTTTTAACCCAGTCCAGTTTGTTATCAGTGTGTACTCTGAGGTCCTCCACAACGTCCACATCGACCCCTGGACTGAAACAAGAACATGTGTTTGAGTGTTTCATGTTACTCTGTCACGGGGTATTTCTAACACAGACACACAGGTAATAACCGTTGTTTCTACATGTTTTACCGGAGGGAATAAAATCCAACATTAAAGTGAGAAAAGTGTCCCATTAACTCCACACCGTGAGGACTGGTTGGTGACGGCCCACAGCTCGAAGGTGTGACCGACTGCATGTGCTCCGTTCGTACAAAGACTCATTGCAGCTCGGATCTCAGCTGACCCTTCTCACCCTGGACACAGTCTGTTTGACCTGCTCCCCTCAGGCAGGAGGCTCCGGTCCATTCGCACCAGAACCTCTCGCCATAAGAACAGTTTCTTCCCCTCTGCTGTTGGACACATGAACAATAACCATATGACTGTTCCCACCACTAACACATGACCCTACGCTGTGTCACTGCATCATTCCATGTTTGGCACTGATCACCACCTGCACTCATGTATATATCTTTCTACGTAGCACTCTTAATTCTTACTCTCATGTATATATCTCATGTATATCTCATGCACATATCTTTCCACGTAGCACTTTTAATTCTTATCCCTACTTTTATTTTTTTCCATGTCTATTTAAGTGTTATTTCTGACACCATGTTTGCACTGAAGCACCGCAGCAATTTCCTAATGTTGTAAACCTGCTCAACATTTGGCAATAAACCCCATTCTGATTCTGATTCTGATTCGAGTCGTCCCCTCAAAGATGCTTATGATAATGTAGTGATTTTGAGTTTCGTGTTGCTAAATCCAGTGGAAAAGTATAAAAGTATAACTTAATTCATCTAATGTTGGCAAAGCGACGAGTTTCCTTGACCAAAACAAACCATCCATGCGCGCCACCCCCCAACACACCGTCCCCCGTGTTGTCCTACTGTCAGTGGCCCGGATGTCTTCAGCTGGTTTTTATTTTTTCCTCTAAGTGCTTTTATTGTGTAAAGACCACCGGAAGCTCCGACAGTTATGTACAGCCTCTGTCTTTACGGATGTTGCGTCACCGCAGTTTTAAAGCAAGCCGAGCCGAGCCAGGCCACAAACCCAGAGCAGATGGACCGACCCTAAAATCCTGGACTAAGCACGGCACCGGGACCCGGATCAAAGAACCGGACCGTACCGGGACAGCCCGGGGCGGAGCGGACTGAAGTTCGATTGTCGGAGTTTTGAAGGGGGCTGAAAGCGCCTCGGTACCCGGGTAGGTGCTGCTGACCTCGGTTCGTTTTTCCGCCTCGGCCTCTCTGTTATTGTTCGGGTTAGCTAGCTGTTAGCAGGTTCGGCAGGCCCGGGTTAGACTCCGGGCTTAAGCTGCCTCCTCCGGTTTGTTTTCATCAGGAGGGAGCGGCTCTCCTCCTCCTCTTCTTCACAGTTTGAGTTCTGCATCAGAGGCCCGATTAATCGATCCGAACCAAACAGAGTCTTTAATGTGCGCCGAGAGCGTGCGTGACGTGTCAGCAGTAACAGGGTGTTATTTAAGTACCCGTGACATGCAGTACTGTGAGTACAGGCCACAGTACCGAGTAGCAGTACCCCTCAGGGCGTTCATCAGTGACTGAGATCACATCAATGCAGGGAAATTAAAAAATGCACATAAGAACAGCAACACATCTAACAGAAGAACAAAGTAATGTGCGTGAGTGTAGGACAGACTGAACAGCTGATCGCCTACATGTGAAAATGAACCTGACAGCTGGCTGACAAACACGTCTGACATGATTCCTGCAGCTTCGCCTCTTCAGCTCTGCTCTCCTTTCACTCTTCACGTGCTCCGTTTAGTCCCAAGCTGCTCCGCACAGCCAGCAACCCACACAGTGGGCCACGCGTTCGGTCACTCCTCGCTCTGCTGCGGCCCAGAATCACATCTGTTTTCAATTCAGTTTAAATCACAGCAGTTTGTCTCGAGGTGCTTCACACACTAAGGAAAAGCCCTGCATTAATACAAAGAAAGGGGCGGGGCATGTGACACGACAGGGTGAACAGACCCAGTCTGTAATAATAACTAATGATTTAAAGCATCTTTGGTCTACCTGCTGTACCCTGTACAGGTGCGTCCCCAAGGTGGGCACTGGCTACCCTCCAATATTGAACAGTGTTACAGGATATTTAAAGGGTTGGTCTGCCCATTGGTGGAGCGGGGGTGGTGGCGGCTTACTGGGCCTAAGCCCGGGTTGTTTTTTCAGAAGCCCGGGGTCTTTAGGAGTGTGATTTTTTTCATAGTTGGATGCCTGACTGACAACTGTTTAAAACAAAAACTACACACAATATTCGAAGCACATAGCGCACACTGTGGGAATTTAGGACTGAGCATAAATGCCCCCTAATTTTGGTATGATCCGAGCTCGGGTACTAAGCAACTGAGCACAGCACTGACGCCTGTGAGCGAGGGGAGAGAAGCTGCTGCCTGCCAGTTTGCTGCAGACAGAGGAGAGCTTAAGTTTGAGCAGGTACCAAAGCAAATCATTCGTACCGTACAAATAATGTAAATATGATGGCGAATCACGAAAGATTGATGTCAAACTGATCACTTGACCAATATTACGTTACTTGTTCTTTGAATGAACAAATGGCGAAATGAAAAGCCAAACAACAACAATGCTGCTTCTTTAGAGAGTCTCAGCTTACATGTGTCTTATATTATATCTTATATTCAGTTGTTACCCTACATGGCTAAATAAAGCACGACATCGGTTTCAGTTATGTACTGATGTAGATGGACATTAGAGGCTTCTTTCTTATACATTATGCTTTGTGTGTTCTTATATTTCTATGAAAAACAAGAGCATTTTTAATACACAGCAGTATATTCATAGTTGAAACCAGATAGTACAAACACTGTTTTTACTGTTAAACACCAATTTAAACTTGTTTTGTTTTAGATAAATATTGAAATATCTTTTGAATGAGTTAAATGTCAGAATAAAGAGAGACAGAGCTTCTATTTTTATCACTTTCATCAAAT
>NW_005187769.1:254130-261917 GCF_000239375.1 Pundamilia nyererei | reverse complement strand
AGAGAGAGAGAGAGAGGGGGGAGGGAGAGAGAGAGAGAGAGGGGAACGGAGAGGGAGGAGCAGGTGAGACACACCTGTTGGTTGTTTACCTGGAGCATCTCTGTATCGTGGGTCCTCGTGTGTGTCGTTCCCAGTCTTTCTTTTCAGGTTTGTTACTTTTCAAACTACATTTATTAAGTTTTGCTTGTTTGCACAACAAGGATGAATAATTATACAAACTTTTCGCCTTGAGGCGACTGTTGTTGGGCAGGGATAGCTCAGTAGGTAGAGTGGTGGCCCCATGATCGGAAGGTCGGGGGTTCGATTCCCCTGAACAGCTACCCTGAGGTACCCCTGAGCAAGGTACCGTCCCTACACACTGCTCCCCGGGCGCCCAGTGGCTGCCCACTGCTTCACTGAGTGAATGGGTTAAATGCAGAGAGCGATTTTCCCCACGGGGACCAATAAAGTACACTGTCTTGTTGTGATCTGACGCCATATAAATAAAATTGAATTCCTGTAAAACAGGAAGTATGACAAGCTGAAGCCAGGAGGAGTCATGTGACCTCATCCTCGCTGTGTGTGTTGGGGGGTAAACAGGTAGGGGGAGGGGCGACCTCGAATCCTCTCAGCTGTGTCATGTGACTCGTGCTCTCTCTGTCTCTCTGTAGGACTCCTCTTCCAAAATGGCCGACGCCGAAGGGTCCCCAGCTGTGCGCTCGCTCCGCCTTTCCCACTCTGCGCGACCCCCTCCCCCCGCCTCGTCCTCCTCTCCTACCACGTTCTCCTGCCCCTCCTCCCCCTCCAGCGCCTCCTCTTCCTCATCCTCCTGCTCTGAGAGTTCCTCAGACTTCCTCACTCACCATCATCATCACCGTCACGCTCGCCCTCAGCTGCAGCTGCCTCCGCCCACCCACGGGGATCAGGCCTCCTCTCCCAGCGCCAGCCCCCGCAGCTCCTCCCCTAGTGGGAGCATCGGCAGCACCTGCAGCCTCGGTAGCAGCAGCGCCAGCGAGGGCATCGGCAGCGGAGGCACGTCGAGCGGTGGCGGCGACCAGCGAGGACCAAGTCCTCCGCTGGACGTCATCTCAGAGGACGCCATGGAGATGGACCTAGGTGTCGAGCAAGGTAACAAGGAGAGGAAACTGTTTTCCAAAATATTCACTGCTTAGGATGAATCTGGAGCGAGGTGTGGGTGGGGCCACAGTTGCTACACCTCTACATCCTCCGCCAGTTTTGATCGATTTCTCTGTTCTGCTGTTCCAGTCATCGACCCGGAGGTGGCGCTGAAGGCGTGCCAGGAAGTGCTCCTTAAAGTCAAACTGCAGGATGATCAGCGGCAGCACCCGGCAGATGTGGCAGAGCGCGGCGCCGTGACCCAGCTCATCAGCCCAGATGCCGGCTCCATCAAAGAGGAAGATGAGGAAGACACCGACACGCCGTCCCAGCCCGACCCGCGTCCTTCGGCTCGGCCAGAACCTTTCTCGCCACCGTCGTCATCAAAGCAGTCGTGGCTGCTGCGCCTGTTCGAGTCCAAGCTGTTTGACGTCTCCATGGCGATTTCCTACCTGTACAAGTCAAAGGAGCCGGGTGTGCAGGCGTACATCGGGAACCGCCTCTTCAGCTTCCTGGACAGCGAGGTCGATTTCTACCTGCCGCAGCTGCTCAACATGTACGTGCACATGGACACAGAGGTGGGCGACGCCATCCGACCGTACCTGGTGAGTCCCTAAGTTTAAGCTAGCTCAGCTAACGTTAGCCAGAGAACGGGTCGGTGACCCGCTGCGTCACAGTCGGGGGGTTCTCACGCAGGTGTTTGTGTCCGGCAGATCCACCGCTGCAGCGCCAGCATCACATTCTCGCTGCTCTCTGCCTGGCTGCTCGGTGCCTACTCCTCCGACATGCATATCTCCACCCAGCGCCACTCCAGAGGAACCAAACTCCGAAAGCTCATCTTGTCCGACGAGCTCAACCCCGCCCCATCTGACAGCCCCGCATCCTCGCCGTCTCACCGCCGCCATCGCCATCACAGACACGATGGCAGCAACGCCGAGGCCTCTTCCATGTTTGGCCCTGGACAGGGACAAGCCGAGGTGTTTGTTTCCCCGTCCAGGAGGACCCACCAGAGATCCAAGTCGGATGCCACCATGGCGAGCAATGGACCTGGTGCTGGTCTCCGACGGACTGGCAGTAACCCAAAAGTGGAGGCGGTCCACGAAGAGGTGAGCCAGAGATTCTCTCGGGTGGTGCCGTTCCTCTAGAGCAGGGGTGGGCAGCTCCAGGCCTCCAGGGGCTGGTGTCGTGCAGGTTTTAGATCTCACCCTGGGTCAACACACCTGAATCACATGATTAGTTTATTACCAGGCCTCTGGAGAACTTCATGTTGAGGTGGTTGGATCAAGGACACATCTAAAACCTGCAGGACACCGGCCCCCGAGCCCTGGAGTTGGACACCGCTGCTCTAGAGTCAAAGGCTATGGACCCCAGTACTACTACAATCAACAAATAAGCCATGAGATCTGCTGCTGCGTGGGCGTCATACATAACTGGCAAAGCTTCTGGAGGAAACCTGGTCTTGTTAGGAGAGACGGCATCCATCCCACTTTGGATGGAGCAGCTCTCATTTCTAGAAATATGAACACATTTATTAAACCCCCCAAAATATGACTATCCAGAGTTGGGACCAGGAAGCAGAGTTGCAGTCTTACACGTCTCTCTGCAGCTTCTCTCCTCCTGCTACCCCCCAAACCCATCTCCATAGAGACTGTGTCAGCTCCCAAACAGACAAAAACAAACTAAAAACCAGCAACAAACAACTTAAACACAAACAAATGCTTTCATATCAAAAACCCAAACAGCTACATCATCAACAGAGCTCAGCACAGAAACAGCTTTAGTGAAGGTTACAAATGATGATCTTATGGCCTCTGACAGTGGACTCATCTCTGTGCTTGTCCTGCTAGACCTCAGTGCAGCGTTCGATACTGTCGACCATAATATCCTATTAGAGCGATTAGAACATGCTGTAGGTATTACAGGTACTAGAGACGACACGATATCACTTTTTTATGTCTGATACCGATATCCTAAATTTGGATATCTGCTGATACCGATATAAATCCGATATAGCGAATTTTATAATCAATAAAATGTTTTTTTTAAATATCTTTCTGCATTTTGTATAAGTTCATACTCAAGTTTAAAAAAATAAAACAAAACTCAAGTTATTCTGTTATACCTGTTTGCACAAAGTACTATATTAGACCAGCAACACTGACCAATCTAATAAACTTAAACCTGCACCATCCTCCCTATTCTGCTATTTTACTTAGTGGAAATATTAAGCAACCCAACTAACAGGGCTGCCAACTCCCAGCAAAAAAATAAATAAAAATAGGGAACCCCCCACCCTCCGCCTCGTGATGCTTAATCGACGTAATCAACTTTAATTTAATGCACATGTTTAAAAAAAAATGCACAGAAATAAAAAATTTTTCAAGAATAATTAAATGGATTCAACATCTTTCTTCAACAGAATTGCAGACTGCACAGATGGTTCCCAAAGGAAAAAGTACTATAGCTTACTAGGGTATATTAGACTTAACAGTTACTATATACAGTAATGGACTTCTATACATTTTACATCAGATTAAAACTTTGGGTGTAAGATTCAGATAATTATTGATTAAAAGCTCGACATTATAAATGAAAATAAGAAAGAAAAGTATGTCTTTGTGCCCCCTTTTCCTGTTCATGCCCTATCGGCCCCCCTGGCTAAACTTTGCTAGATCCGCCCCTGCACAGTTACAGCCGTCAGCTGTAGAAAAAGATCCTCGAGTAGAAAGTAATAATAAATAAATTCTAACAACAGCTGATCAAGCTTAAACATGCTGCTGTTGTTCAGCCGCTGGTTTCCTCTTTCTGGTGCAAAGTGGGCCAAAAACAAAGAAGAGAGACGATCAGCTGATCATTGATCAGTTTCAAGATTGAAGTAGCAGCAGGAGAGAGAGGAGGCAGCCGCTCCATATATCGGCTGTTAAGCTTAACGTGGGAATGCGATAACTTACACACTTGCTTTACTTCTCTGGGATACCTTTCTTGGAGATGAAATGCCGGATTGGTAGCGAGGCTACAAATGCTCAACCGGACGTGCTATGGTTATGAGCCGAGTCGCCATGTCGCAAGTTTTGTGAGGTGCGTTTGTGATATTTAATGGATCGGATTACATTTTTTATTTCTCTCCGATATCCGATCCAGTAATTTAGGTCAGTATCAGACTGATACGTAATATCAGATCGGTCCATCTCTAACAGGTACTAATAATAATAATGGACTGCATTTATATAGCGCTTTTCGAAACGCTCAAAGCGAAAAACAATCCTATGATGCAAATTTGCAAAGACAACAGCAGGTGCATCAAAATAAACTATTTCCAGCTGTGCAATTCGAGTTCTAAACATCACAGCAACTATTCAGAAAAGCATAAAATCAAACATGACTTATAAAAACACCAGTATAGGCTTTCAAGGCCTACAAGTTAAAAACTACATTTTCCGCAAAAATGACGTCACTTCCGGTTTCGTGCAGGTAATGGCGGACATGCGATCGTTCGCGCTGACGTCTGTTTCAATGTGGGAAGTGTTACGAACAGCTGATCGGATCGGCAAAGCGTGTTTCTGGAATATTACGTTTTTGTTCCTGCAAGCGCTTTTTATGCAATTTTTGCAAAGCTATATGTGGAAGGCAACCGTGACCGAGGACAAGCTGATGGCATCAGATGTAAGAACAACTCCTCCGGTTTCATATGCAAAAAAAATTATTGCGCTAGCTTACACAGTTCAGATTCTACAGGGATTTAAAAATAGTTGCGCAAAACGGCGCGTGCCCGCTCCTACCGGCTTTAAAGGGTTAAACGGCCCATTCGAGCTATCGATGAGTCACTCACATGCCTCTGTGGGCGGAGCATCAGGGAACGTGTGTGTGTGGTTAGAAACGATGACTCTCTGTGGGTGTTTCGTGCGTCTGCAGCCCGAGCGTCTCCGTCCTCAGAGGGAGTTCATCAAGTCTCTGCTGTGCATCGGGAAGCGTCTCGCCACGCTGCCCACCAAAGAGCAGAAGACCCAGCGTCTGATCTCCGAGCTGTCGCTGCTCAACCACAAGCTGCCGGCCCGAGTGTGGCTGCCCACCGCCGAGCACCAGCACCACGTCTGCAGGGTCCCCCACACGCAGGCCGTGGTCCTAAACTCCAAGGACAAGGTGACCTCCGGTGTACCCGCCACATGTGCCAGAGAACATCTGTCCAATGTCCTCTGACTGCTGCTCCTTCTCCTCCTTTAGGCTCCATACATCATCTACGTGGAGGTGTTGGACTGCGACAGCTTCGAGACGTCTCCCGTTCCCGTTCGCATCCCAGAGACGCGGATACGCTCGGCCCGCTCCGCGGAGAACCTGGACTGCAGCACCGCAGCTAATGGCAGCAGTGGTATGACATCGGAACACAGAACGGGAAGTTTCTCCACCGTCCCAAACTACGACAACGACGACGAGGCGTGGGCCACCGATGATATCGGGCAGCTGCAGGTGGAGGTATGTGAAAGCGTCGGCATACTGCCTGCAGTAACCCTGTGTACTCTGTCCTCCCGAAGCACAGTAACAAGCATGTGTTTGCAGATGGAGGCTCAGACCAGCAGCAGCGACAACATCAGTCAGTTTTCAGTCGACAGCATCACGAGTCTGGAGAGCAAAGAGCCGGTGTTCATCGCCGCCGGAGACATCAGGTAAACAGAGGGTTACCCTCCACAGGCGGAGGTTAGAAGCAGAAACGCGGGAACACCAGTGCTGTTTCAGGGCAGTTCAAACGAAATATTACGCCGTGTTACCCGTGGTAAGCTACGTGTAACACAAGCTAGTGTTGGTTCTGCCCAGCACGACGCCAACGTGCATGTCGGCGCTTCATGTTTACAATTTAGCGTTTCCAGGCTGTTGGCGGCCGTGGTCTCACTGTTGCTGATGCCCGCTCACTTGCAGCTTTCTGCTCTCAGCTCCTCCCCCCTTTAGGCCTTGGCGTGCTGCTCAAACAGGAGCCTCTGAGCAGCCTCGCCCACTGAACACCACCCCTCCCTAGAAGCTGAGCCACAGACCACACCCCTCCACACTACAATTATGTGTTTGTAGTTTCAGTAAATTCAAGCTATAGAGGAGCTCCACAGGAATATTGAGCTGCGTTCAAAAATAACTACCAGCAACAAAATGTGATCTGAAGTTGTTTTTAAACTAATTAAAACAATAAAGGAACCGCACCTACATAGACTGGACCTTTTTGTTAGTTATTAGTTTCCCCATAGAAGCTTTCTTTGTAGTTGCCATATTGATAGGACACCAACATCACCTGGTGTGCAGATGTAATTATGATGAGCTGTTGTCACTGTCCAGGAGTGTAGATCTCTGAAGAGCAGCACGTTCAGGAACTCTTCTTTCTGAGGATGAAATGGCCTGAGCAGTCCCGTGAAGCTTCGATCTTCAGCTGTGCGTTCTGCCGTGACGCTCCGACCTGGTTTGTTTTTCAGACGGCGGCTATCGGAGAACCTTGCTCACACTCCCACCGCATTCAGGAGGGACCCCGAGGACCCGTCGGCTGTTGCCCTCAAAGAGCCCTGGGAGGAGAAAGTCAGGTGGGTTTGTGAAGCCGAGCAGGGGAACGCTCCACAACGTCTTCCTCGCGCTAACGCCGTTTGTGTTCAGGCGGATCCGAGAGGCGTCTCCGTACGGCCACCTGCACACCTGGAGGCTGCTGTCGGTCATCGTGAAGTGTGGGGACGATCTGAGGCAGGAGCTGCTGGCCTATCAGGTCCTCAGACAGCTGCAGGTACAGACGCAGTACAGACACATGCACACAACGGTACAGATGCAGATACAGACGCAGTCTCCGTGTGGTTAAACTGCTTCCATGTTGAAGCCGAGTCTGTTTCCTTGGTCAGTCCATCTGGCAGCAGGAGCGCGTTCCTCTGTGGATCAAACCCTACAAAATCCTCGTCATGTCTTCAGACAGCGGGATGATCGAGCCCGTCCTCAACGCCGTCTCCCTGCACCAGGTACACAGGGGATTCTGGGAAAGTTAGTTTTCTTTGTCTATGAGACTGAAACGCAGTTTTTGTGTGTGTGTCCTCCAGGTGAGGAAGCAGAGTCAGCTGTCGCTGCTTGACTACTTCCTGCAGGAACACGGCAGCTTCACCACAGAGGCCTTCCTCACCGCTCAGAGGAACTTCGTGCAGAGCTGCGCCGGCTACAGCCTCATCTGCTACCTGCTGCAGGTCAAAGACAGGTGAGACATTCATAAAAGTTGAACAGTGACCGTTATCCCTGCTGATGAGGTTAAGACTGCTGCCTTGAGTGAGGACGGGTCTGTGGATTCGGAGGACTTTACATCAGTGATTACTAGCAACCTCAGCACATGCATTGAGAATATTGCCCCATTAAATGCTGCAAAAAAGGGTGACAGCCAGCGACAGTGCACTACCAAATGAGCTGAAAGAGCTCCCTGCTTGCTTTAACACCCTTAACACCAACCAACATTGAGCAATTCTACCGCAAGGTCCTGACGAGGACTAAGCCCCGAAAGCCCTGAACATCTAATAAAGAAACATAAAGAAACCTTCCAGGTCCTTTACATCCCTGCAGTTTGCATATCATCAGAACCGTTCTACTGAAGACTGTCAATGCAGCCCTCTATACATCCAGCCGTACACCTGTACATCCACCTATACATCCACCTATACACCTATACATACACCTGTACATCCACCTATACA
>NW_005187769.1:226875-252243 GCF_000239375.1 Pundamilia nyererei | reverse complement strand
TACATCCACCCGTACACCTGTACATCCACCTGTACATCCACCTATACACCTGTACATCCACCTGTACATCCACCTATATATCCACCTATACACCTATACAGTTATACATCCACCTATACACCTATACAGTTATACATCCACCTATACACCTGTACATCCACCTATACACCTATAAACCTATACACCTATGCATCCATCTATACACCTACACATCCACCTATACATCCACCTATACAGTTATACATCCACCTATACACCTGTACATCCACCTATACAGTTATACATCCACCTATACACCTGTACATCCATCTATCCATCATGTGTTATGGGAACTGCACCACCAGGGCGGGACAGCAGGCTCTACAGGCTGTCATTACAGCATCACGGTCCATGTGTGGGATTGCTTTCCCATCACTGGAGGGGACGCCTTATAACAACGGGGTCCTAAAGAGGCACCCCCTCCCCCCACAGCACACACTGCAGTCACCTGTACATCTACACTGACATCCTGCAGACTCTTTCTGACCACTCTCAGCTCTTTCCTATACAGTGCTTGCTCTATTTTTCTATGCTTTTTTAAAAAAGTGTGACTTTTGTATATATTTGATTTATTTGTGTGTAGAGAAGGTAAAAATTTCCTTGCTTAGCTCTGCAGCATGTAGAGAATCCTACATGCCAATCGTTCGGTAACACCTCGTCTGATCCCCACAGGCACAACGGGAACATCCTGCTGGACTCCGAGGGCCACATCATCCACATCGACTTTGGCTTCATCCTCTCCAGCTCTCCTCGCAACCTCGGCTTCGAGACATCTGCCTTTAAGCTGACCTCGGAGTTCGTGGACGTGAGTAGAAACAGCCTGAGGATGTGTTGGAGGGAGATGATCCCGGGCAGAGGTTGATCACAATTTTGGGCTCAGGTGTAGTATCCTGATATTTACCTGTCACTGAGAACAGACCAGCACGCAGATGGAGGGCTGCCCTGCACGTCTGGATGGGATTTTTAGCCACTCAAAGCCGACTCTCTGCTGACTCGTAGATGAATCGTTCATTTTGTTTTTGGAACTTCAAAGTTGCTAAGGATCCTTTCTGGTGTCCGACAGCTGTCAGCAGCAGGATCAGGAGATCCCACATGTTCTGTTCAGCATTGAGCCCTCAGCACCGCCGGTCACAGCCGGCTCGGTCGTGGTTTCTCAGCCGGGCGCTGCAGAGGTTTAGTTTTGATTTGGATGAATTTCTGTTTGATTCACGCGTGGATCGCTGAAGGACTCTAGAAATCGGGGTTTCATGGCTCCTGATGACAGAAGCTTTTATTTTGGTGGAAGAAAAGCTTCCTGTGGAGTTTAGCATGGTGGCTGTCCTGATGCCCGGTGTTTGCTGTGTTTCAGGTGATGGGTGGGCTGAACGGAGATATGTTCAACTACTACAAGTTGCTGATGCTTCAGGGTCTCATCGCAGCCAGGAAGCACATGGAGAAGGTGCTGCAGATCGTGGAGATCATGCAGCAAGGTAACACCATTGCGCCTTTCTTACAGCTGAAAACGGCACACACGCGCGGCCTAAGCCTAACCCCGTATTTACAGCTGTAAGTACGAGTCGCAGTCAGTCTTAGTCTGTAGGACGGGGATACTTTCTGTTCCACATCATCAGGGAACAGGTCCGGCCACAAAGTTCGTCCCTGCTGAAAACTCCAAACTTTTTATTATCCAGAACAAAAGCTCATGTTTGAGTTTGTACAGATGATGCAGCGAGTCACACTCCACCTAACTCCAGGCAGCAGAGGCCAAGCTAGCAGACAGCTAGCAGCTGCAGCCTACAGCCGGTTTTTGCAAATTTCACTATTCAGTGATATTAGAGTCATTACGGAAACTGCCAACACTGCGTCACAGCAGCCCGGCAAGACAAAGGTTAAGGAGTTCTCTTATTGGCCCCTATAACCCTCGCAGTGAAGCTGCAACAACAAACTCATTCCTGCGTCACATCGTAGCGCTGTCGGCGACTCGGGTGGAGATCCAGAGTGCACGAATTGACCGGTGTGGGTTTAAGGACGTGTTTGCCAGTCAGCTGTTAACAAAGTTGTTGTGCACTCTTATTTTAACCCCACAGGTTCCCACCTGCCGTGCTTCCACGGCTCGAGCACCATCCGTAGCCTGAAGGACCGTTTCCACATGTCTCTGACAGAGGAGCAGCTGCAGCTGCTGGTGGAGCAGCTCGTGGACGGGTCCGTGCGCTCCATCACCACCAAACTCTACGACTCCTTCCAGTATGTCACCAACGGCATCATGTGACCCGTCTGGACTGAGCGACGGCGGTGGCCGGAGCCGGCAGACGTTTCGCTGCGCCTCGTCACCGTCATCGGGGTCGAAGCGGCTGCTGGAAGACTCGATAGAGACGGAAACCACTTCATCACATTGTTTATGGATTTACATCTGCAGCTAATCGAAGCGACAGCACGGCAGATTCGACTTCCTGCTGCCCGTCACACGGAAACGCGTGAACTCGTCACTGCTGTCGACTTTATTAACCAGCTCATAATCACTACTAAACTGCCCAGCAGCAGAGCGTTTACAGACACAACCACCACTACTTCACCCATCCTTCAGCTAAAAACAGCTCAATGTTTCCGATTCCACGTCTGTTGACAGGAAAACGTCTGAGAAAGGCGTTTTGTTCTTTCCAGCAAACATCCTGTAATTACAGAAGCTCCTTTTCCAAAGATAAAAGTCTCGTAATCGTAAGCCCGAGATTCCAGAAGGCGGCCTCTTTTTCCTCCCAACTTGTCATAGTTTAAAGTGGACTCAGAGGAGAAATCTGCAGTAACTCGAGGGTGAGCCCGAGGATGCGTCTGACTGGGTCGGCACGAACCTTCTCTTGACGTTTAAATGAAGTCCGAGTGGACGCGAACACCAGCAGAGGTCGAAGGAGTTTGCTCTCCGAATCAGAATGGCTACGAGGAAAAAGCACAACGTGAACTCAGCGTTCTCGGCACGCTCACAGAAAGGCTGACGTATCCACCCTCCTTTACAGATTATCGCTTTATCTTCCAGCAGCATTCCTGTTTTCACCAGACATTTCTCACAGCTCATCGTCAGCCTTGTCCTGACATTTTTAGCAACTGTAAGCGCGTCGAGGTTTGGGCAAGCTCAAATTCTTTTGTCCTGAACGTCCATTAGCCTGAGCCAGTGACCACTGTTGCTCATTTTCCTCTGTTTTATTTCATTGTATTTCACTTTTTCCTAAACTGTTATTTTACCACTTTAGCTCATTTTTCTTTCCCAAATATCTATTTAGCTGTTTGGTTTTTAACAGAGTCACTGTCATGCTAGCTATGCTAATGGAGAATTACTCACAGACTGTGGAGGAGCAAAGTCCAGAATATTTATTAGAAATATGGCCATTACTATAATAAACTACATTATTATTTTTTAATTACTAGGGGAGATGTCTTTTTAAGCTAATGTTCCTGTACTAGCTAACAAAATTAATACCTAATAATGGATTGGATTTATATAGCGCTTTTCAAGGCACCCAAAGCGCTTTACAATGCCACTAGTCATTCACTCTCACACACTGGTGGAGGCAGCTACAGGTGTAGCCACAGCTGCCCTGGGGCAGACTGACAGAAGCGAGGCTGCCATATCGCGCCATCAGCCCCTCTGGCCAACACCAGTAGGCAAGTAGGGTAAAGTGTCTTGCCCAAGGACACAACGACCAGGACAGAGAGCCCAGGGATCGAACCGGCGACCTTCCGGTTACAGGTGCGATTCCCAACCCCCTGAGCCACGGTCACCTAGCTAAGGCTAATCAAAGAAATAAATGAGTCCTGTCCTCATTTCCTAATAACATTACTCTTTCACTGCTGTAGTATACAGCTTATGCTCTCTCACTAGCTAATAACCACTAAACTACTAGCAGCAGAGAGTATACGTTTATTATACACTTAAGTTGATTCTTCCCTCATTGCAGTTTGTTGGCAATTAACCTGACAGTGTCTTTGCTAAAACTTTTCGCCAAGTTACTTTTTTTATTTATTCCTCTCTAAAATAAGTACGTTTTGTAACAAGATAACAAACACGCCATTTTAGTTGCTGTCTCTCTATAAGCCTACTTTCGTCTGATTGGCTGACTTGCAGTAGTCTGTAGAGGGGCAGCACTTTCTTCTGAACTGCACTTTCCGTTTAAACCTTTGACCAACTAGCATCAGCACAAAAAACACAGTAAGTTGCCTTTGAGAGCTTTTATAAAACAGTTTTGTCTTGTTAGTGTAAGAAAATACTAAACCTTTATCAATGTGACGAGTGTCTGGTGAAAATTTTTTTTATTTTATTTTAATGTTTGTTACAACATCTTTTTAGGTCCAATTTCAATTTCTGAAAAAAAGTTACTGAAGTTTTGTTGTTCATGTGTTTCTGTCAACTCGGTGCACATGCTAGAAATTATACAATGACAATGTCAGTGTACAGTAAGTGGCCGTTCGGAGCCAAAGGGTTCTTATCAGGAGAAGTATACTTATTATTATCACTTTGGACTAAACGCGTTATTGTTATGTGAGTCTGTATTTACGTACTAAGAGCTCAGCAGTGTTCCTCTCCGATTGGCCCCAATTCCCTTGGTTAATGCTGGCCAGTCAGAAGAGGCGGTTCTGTGCACGCTGAGCTTGGGTTCTTTGAGACTGACGGTCAGTTTCCTGAACACGTGAATGTTTTAGACGTGTTCTCACTGTTGAGCGAAAGCTAGCGGTTTTAGCAGCTGCTGCTGATGTCGCTCTGATGCTGGAACACTGGCTTTATTTCAGCGTCTTACACATAGAAACGGCTTCCTGTGTATTTCTACACAGCACCTCTACCTGACGCACTAAACGAGAACGTTTCGGATAGCGTTTGCTAGCTAACAGTTGTCATTTCTGTAAATAGCAACTTTCCCCGCTGTTTAAGGCCAGCAGCAGTTCACTGGAGGCTGGCTTTGAGCTGCAGTTCCAGTTATGACTGAAATCAAACAAAGCATTTTTACAGCTAGCTAAACGGTAAGCTAATGCAGCGTTACATTTGTAGAGATGAGCAGTTAACTGATTACATAGCTGGAGCTACTTTCAGTGAAAGAACGTGTTATAGTGGCAGTTTCCTCTAAAACGATTAAAATATAATTTTACTCTCAGATGCACTTGATTATTAGCAGGTAGCAAGACACAAAATCTTTCCAATTTGGTTATTCCACACGAATGGTAATCAGCTAACATCAGGTCGGGGCTAAAATCTGGTCACCTGACGCTCGGACATTATGACAGTTTTATTTTCTGTTTTGTTTTTATTCTTGTTTAATAGTGAATGTTTAACTGTGAAAAGGGGGACGCTGAGCCGGCGGACAGTGAACTGGGTCTTGCTGGAATAAAGCCAGTGTTTGTAGTAGTTTTCTGACCACTGTAAAAGGACAACCACAGTTCTGTTGTCGTGAACGCCACGTTACCGTCTGCTAACTAGCTCACTATTTTACGTGCAGCTGTGTCTAAAGTTTACCAGATTAGCAAACGCTCTTTGCATTCTTTGTCGTTCGTTATTTGTGAATCTGTACACGAACCGAGTGTTTCCCGTGAGAAAAATCGATGCCTTGAGACGTACAGAAGGTACAAACTTATCAATGCAACAGGAGGGACGGTGGGACCTCAGAAGTGCTTTTTATATCCTCGGTTTGACGGCTCCAGGGACAAGTTTCAACACTCCAGTACCCCTCGCTCATCTGCATTTATTTACATTTCAAGTCCCGTCTCGGGGTGTAAGCGCTACAGAGGGGCTCTTTAAAATGTAAAATCATTGGAGTGATACTGCAGTTTGACAAGCTGGAGACGCCTGTAAAGTCGAGCCAAATGATGGGTTAGTTGCAGTTTGGAGGCTAGTGGGGAGAACGGATGGTTGAAACTCATCCCTGCCGCTGAACATCCTCATTGCCTTTCTGTCATCAGCTCTGAACACAGTCAGTGTGAAAAAGTGCATTTATGAAACGTTTCTGTCGTTTGTGAGGATTCTTTGTTGTTAATATTTTACTAAAACACGGAGTCATACAGCAGCCATGTTAGTGTTTGGTTTTTGAGGAATTTCTATGGGAAATGCTAACGACGCTAACGTCACGGTCAACGATACTTTTCACTGTGTGAAGAAACATTATATGAAAACACTTTGAGTGATTTCTGAGGTAATTCACAAACAGCATCATCTCAGGAGACGGGAGGAGGACGCGTGAGATCAACAAGTCATTTACCCCAAATCATACCGCGTGCTTATGAAGTCGGATTATGTGGAAAAGCACTTTTATATGAAGATTAGTGTAAATAAACGAGAGCGGTGGGGTCCATGAAGCCACTGAATCATGAGGCTGACTTTATGTACTCCTGGTGATTGGGCACTCAAACGTTATTGGCCCTCTCCTGCAGCCGCTCCTCGCCTCCGACCACGTTCAGAATGTTAGGCTACATTCACTCTGCAGGTCTTACAGCTCAATTCTGATTTTTGGATCAAATCCGATTTCTTTGTCTGCTTGTTCGCACTACAAATAAAATGTGACAGCAAACGCGCTCTAGTGTGAACCCTAAAAGCATGCGCAAAGGAAGACGTCACACACAACGCGCTCAGTTTAGACCCAGAGCAACAGTATGTTTGACTGTTTCAGACTTTACGTTTCCCAATTTTGCTTTAAGTTATAAAGTTATTGTGTGATTTGCATTTGGCCTAATAATGATCCTTATTGCTGTTTCAGAGGAGCGGTGCTTCAAAGGATAGCTGCAGATTTCTGTCGGAATCTGCAGATTATACAGTACAAAGAAAATGTTCACGTTTCTCCAACATTGTTCCCAACAGTTTCACTGGATGGCCAGGAAGCGTTCACGATGTCTTCTCTGGCGCTGATAATTGGCGTCCGTCTTGTGTCAGTGACGTAAAAGACGTATTTAATGTGACATGACCATTAAACAGCAGTCGCTTTCTGAAACATCAGATACGTATCAGATTCAGGACCACATACGAAAGTGACCCAGATCGGATTTGTGCCGTTCACACTGCCACACTACGATCGGATACACGTCGCACAGGGTCAAAGAAGTCGGATTTGATGCGCTTTCGCCTGCAGTGTGAACGTAGCCCAAGTCTGCATCTCTGCAGCGACGTGCATTAATGTGTTGAATCGTTAAGATCCAGCTGACGACTGGAGGTGTGTCCCCGTTTCTCATCATGTAGAGTCCATCTGTCACGTCCTGACTAACTGCATGGCAACTTATTCAATAAACCTGAAACCTGCTTCTGACCTGCACCTTGTGCTTTCTCAGTGTGTAAGATACTTACTGGTTTTAAATCACTTTTCTAACTGGTGCATAATTAACTTTAAAGAGAGTCAAATCTGAAATTTTGCATCTCATATTTTATGTTTACGAACATCTACACCAGAGGTGTCCAACTCCAGGCCTCGAGGGCCGGTGTCCTGCAGGTCTTAGATGTGTCCTTGATCCAACACGGATGATTTAAACGGCTAAATGACCTCAACGTGTCCTGCAGTTCTCCAGAAGCCTGGCAATGAATTAATCATGTGATTCAGGTGTGCTGACCCAGGGTGAGCTCTAAACCCTGCAGGACACCGGCCCTCGAGGCCTGGAGTTGGGCGCCTCTGATCTGAAAGACTCTTCTCTTTAAAGTAAGAAAATAACAAAAATAAAAAAAAGTCACAATTCGGATTTTTCTATGATCACAGGCGTCCATAACAATGTTGGTCTGCATTCTGGTTTGTTTCCTATAAACTAAATTTAAAAAAAGTTTGCCAACTAATTAGTTGTAAAGGCGATGGTGTTCAAATGTTTGAAATTGTCTGTGGTGATCCAGAATAACAAGAACAAAATCCGCATGTTAATGTTTGTGAACAAATCCATGAAACTGAAGTCAAATTCAGAGTTTTTATTGACGATCTGACAGGACGGCAGATTAAACAAAGCCTGAACAGAGCGGCGGGCCAACAGTCACACCAAAGAAAACTAAACTAATAAATAAAATACCACAGACGATAAAAACATGGAGGTGACGTCCAGGTATGAAAAAAAATAAGCCAGAGAGAAAGTGCCTGCGTTCTATCTGAAGGCCACCAGATGGCGATAGCTGTAGCTGCAAAGACTTCAGGCCCTATAGAGGTGAGTAGGCTCTGCATGGGTGATTAATGACACACGAACAAATCTGCGAAATGTGGACCCGCCTGGTTTCAAAGAGGTTACGTGAACTGCTGTTCTGCAGTGACGATCTCACTAACCAGCAGGTGGCGTCAGAGTAGGTACGTCCATCTTTTTGCCGTCCGTGCCCAAAACCCTGACAGGCATGACGGGAACGCTGTGGTGACGTTAAACAAGTTCTTAATTCTTTGTTTGATCTGAAGAAGAAACTGCACCAAGTCTGAACTCAGAGACGAACAGTTCGCAGGTTTTCACCTCAAACGTCCTGAGTTTTAGGTTTGTTTCCACAGCAGATTTAAGAGAAAATATAGAAAACAGCCACGACGTCACGGCTGGTCTGTCCACTCACTGTGAATGACGGCCACAAAATCATTTACAGGTAAAAGTTTTATATCAAGACTTTAGTTCAAGTTTAAAAACTGAGTCACTGCAAGTGAAGAGGACAAAATAAACCAGTGACTCAATCATGAATCTGTGGGACATGGAACTCAACGCGCGTTTACATTTGTTCCTTTCAGCCAAATTTATTGGTGATGAAATCAGTCGTGGTTAATGTTTACAGAAAAACAAAAACTCAGTGATATTAAAATGTCTTTTTTTACGTGTTTAATCCAAACTTTGATGTCATAATTTGGTCAAATGTCACAACCGTGACGACCTTGTTTTAATCTGCAGGGAAACAAAGAACCAGTCGGAGATACACAGGATCTTATTTTTCTTTCACAACTTCAGACTGAATATTTGGGAGGTTCTGGTCAAACTGGTCCCAGGAAACACCAGTGAAAGACCCGTTTTTAGCTAAAGCAGCGCTACGGAGCCGTCACATTCAAGGTTAATAATGGCCTGCCGTGTCACATCACCATCGGCTCCTTCAGTCAGGCCAAACAGACAAACCCTAATTTTTCCGTCCTCGTCGTGGGAACACGATGTCATGGTTTAACTTTCACGGCGCCAAATTACAACAACAGTTGCCTGAAGGTGCTCGTCAGCTACAGCGTACAGTAATACACACAGCACAACAGCGCTCAGGTGTTTATCTTTAATTACACTTACTTTCAATAATTTGGAGGAAACATCCATTCTTAACATTTTGTTTTGTCCTAGTCTGGGATCTTTGTGATGTCACAGAGGGCATATCCTTACACAGAGCCAGCAGCTTTCAGTCGTTTGGTTTGTACGAAGTTAAATTTGTCCGAGTTTGAAAGAGGCAGGAATCATGTTTCCATTCGTTTCAGGAATTTTAACCACAGCCACAGGAGGAGGCGGGGTTAGCAAGCACTGGGTTAAAGGGGGAGCTAAAACATTTTGTTTCTGACCGTTTTAGCTCCTCCCCTTTAAGACTTTACTGATTGGTCAACTTCAGGAAGCCTACAGAGGAGTAGGAGCTGCGAAATAACACAGCTGCAGAGTCATAGGTCATTGTTTCAGCCACAGCTCCGTCTGATCACTTCATCGCTGTCCGATATTTATTAATGGTTAATAAAGACATTGGCAAAGAGTGCGTCCTAAAGACCTTTGACCTGTGAAACAAAGGGGAAGCTGGGAGGTTTGGCATCGAACGTGACCCCTCACCCGCCCGCCGCAGACACACAGGAGTCCGACGGCGTGACAGACGACAATGATGGCGGCGTTGCTGAAGAGTCTACAGAAGGACGCAGTCTGAGTCCTTGTCTCTTCTCCTGGATTGCTGTGCCCCCTGACCTCTGACCTGGAACACCGTAACAATAACACAGTGTAATCACCTCATGTCACGGTTATTATTGTCACATTGAGATCAATAAAAAATCTTTTCATGGTGACATTTACGTGGCAGTCAGAGAACTACTTATTCTAATATTTCACACTCGTCTTCTGAACGCTAACTCAGGTGTTTTAAAGTGGACATGAAACTATGTGCATGAAGGCTCACTGACACCTGCTCTCAGACACTGATGTAACTCAGCCGGGTTTAACAAATAAGTGCTGAAAGTTTTAAAAACAGCGCCCTCTCCTGTCAGTACGCAGCGTGACATCACGTGGTTGGCTAACAGACTGAGCTAACAAGTGACAGGATCGATACCTCAGAGGAAAGGACAGTGAAGCTGACCATCAGTGTGAGGGGATCACTGTAGCGCTGCAGCAGTCAGTTCATGTTAAACCAGGATCTACAGTCACTTTACTGTCTGTGTCTGCAGCAGGAAGTGGCTGTTAGCTGTGTTTGTACAACACTTTATAAATGAGGACTGTGGAGGAGAGCCTGAGTCAGGTGACAGGTGGTTACCAGAGCGACGAGCTGGGCTCTGTGATGTAAACAAGCCTTCACGTGCAGAGTTTCATGCCCCCTTTAAGGTTCCGGTTCCACACCAATGATTCAGTGTGTCCTGTTTGAGACCTGATTTTGGATTAAGGTGTGATAGCAGTGGCCTACAAGTGCTGCCCACAGTCTGCCGGCTTGTCTCCAGGTGAGCTTACCTGCTGCACTGAACCCTGTTGCTGGAGTTGCTGCTGTTGCTGATATTCCTCCTGCTGGAGCTGCCGGGCCAACTCTAGGTCACTGAGGGGCCCTGGGGCCCCGCCCTGCTGCTGCTGCAGGGACACTGCCACAAGGTAGTCCTGACACCCACAACAACACCCATCAGAGACGTGCTAACGGGCCAAAGTGCTCGGTGGCAATGATATTACCTGGTGAGCTCACCTGGTCAATTTGCCGCTGCTGCTCCTGGGCGCTGGGTGGCAGGTGGGGGGTGGGTGGAGCTCTCTGAGGAGGATGACACAGCCGGAAATCGGAGTCGCAGAAGTTTCCATCACCCTCGACGTTATGAAGCGACTCCCAGACCACAGACTCCTCCTGCAGGAAGCCTTGATCTGTCACTAGCAGGTACAGGTGCCCCTGAGAGAGGAGACAAGTGCATTAGCAGCCCCACCTTGTGTCTGGTCATGGTACTGCAGTGTGTGTAACCCCACCTTGTGTTTGATCATGGTACTGAAGTGGTTGTTCCTGAAGAACACTGAGATCTCGCCCTCTCTGGCCGTCGCGTTGAGCTCACACAGGCCGTGATACGACAGCTGAGTCGCCGTCGACTCCAGAAACTGCTCCGCCACCAGGCCTGCCCGGCACAGACGTGCACAATTATTATGTTCGGGCCATCGTGTACATATTGGGTACTGTGCACAAACACGTTACCTTCACTGACTCGGCTGCTTTCTGCAGAGTGTTTGTAGTCAATGATTTTCTCCACCAGTTGGTTGTAGCTCAGTTTGCCCACAGCAGCCACCATCTCTGGACTCTGAACACACAATCAGGAATTTTACATCATTCTGTCCTGTGGGCGGCCACAGAGAGTCTGACTGATCGCGCCATGTCACAAAAAACAAAAATCCCACATGGACATTAAAAACCTGCAATCATGCCACTTCACTGTGCAGCATCATCAACATTACACGTCACACTCCAGCCAGACAATGAAGGAGAGAAACACTTAAACCGATGTTAACTATGATATGAAAACATGTTACTACAAAAGATGTTCATGTGTTACTCAAATATGACAGATTAACGTCCGCTAAACTAAAAGTGTGCCGTGCAATATGAATGACGCACGCTTGACAGCCACTTCAGTTCAAACTAGGGGTGGGTGATATAAACGATATAAATTTGGCCTACGATAGAGATTTTGACTATACCGTTCTATCGCGATAGCGCATGTTGATGTCATCAAGCTGCGCCCGTTTTGGTCAAAAGCATCGCAGCGGCTACAACCATTATCATCTGCAAATTATGGCGGGCGACAGTCACAGTAAAGAGATGAAGCACTGTTGAAATGTGGGGAAAGCCAAAAACTGCACTTCCGTAACATTGATTCATAAATGTTGAATTCTCTCACAGCTGCTCTGTTCCCATGTTGTTGCAGTATATTAATAACTAACCTCGTATTGTGGATGAATGATCTCAGTTGTTCTCCTGACTGAAGTTTGGCCCGTGTACAGCATCCTGCTATGCGATTGCATTTGTTCCTGACCACCAGAATCCCTCACGTTAACTTTTGTCAAGTGGAAAAAAAGTTGGCTTCATCCTGCAGCTTCACTGTGCTAATGTTATGCTAACATAGCTGTGTCGCTAGCAATCACGTAGCACAACATTATGTACCAGCTAGCCCAACTTCAGTAACCCTGCAAACGCCACTGCCGTAATGCTCTGACAAGCCATCAAGCAGTGCGGCTTACCAAAGTTGTACTAAAACATTTTAACAGATTTCTGCAACCAAAATCGGTTTGAGGTCAGTAAGCGCAACCAGAATTCATACATAAGGCACACTCTCGATTTTTGAGAAAATGAAAGGATTTTAAGTCCTTATAGTGTGGAAAATACGTTATACAGAAGAAAAGAATATATCGCGATATATATCGTTACCGCACGTGCTTCAAATTATATCGCGATATGAATTTTAGGCCATATCGCCCAGCCCTAGTTCAAATCTAAAAATAAGAAAACAATAAATTACACATCCGTTTTTTTTCCCGCTCATCTTAAGTTGGGTCGTGGGGGCAGCAGCAGGGAAGCAGGGCCCTCCCTCTCCACGCCACCCCCAGCTTATCCGGGGACACGTGAGACGTTCCCAGGCCAGCCGAGATGTAATCTCTCCAACGTGTCCCGGGTCCAAGCCCGGGCCTCTTCCCGGTACGACATGCCTGGCAGGAACACCGTGCCCAGGAGGCGACAGCCTTAGCTGCCTCCTTGTGATGTGGAGGACTAGTGGCTCTGCTCTGAACCCCTCATAACGACTGAACTCTCTCCTAAGACAGAGCCCGTCCTCCTGACGGAGAACCGCTGTTTGTAACTACGATCTTATTCTAACAAAGAGATGAGATTAACAGGTGTGTCATCAACGATGCGCCGTCCGGTGGCAGATAGCTGCATAACATTTAAGATGATATTTTACCAGCATCAGGAATCAATTAGCATTTTAACAACTAGGTTAAACAATTAGTAAGTCTGGCACCGACCAACACTTGACTTTTGTTACGGCCCAAGCGTTGCCTGTGTGGGCGTGTCCTACCGTCTCTCCTGCCTCAGCTGCCACCTTTTGAACAGCTCACTCCTTTCAGCAATTAAAAGTATTTCAGGTGAGCTCTGGTGCCAGAGAGCCATGTTAGTGGTTGCAGGTAGTGAGCTGTGTTTTGTGATTGTTTGCTCCTGCTTGGTGGAGAGGACTGTGTTTGATCACCAATCCTTTTTTGACTTTTCAGTTTACTGACCAACGCTTGAGTTTTGTTCTGCTTCTTTAAATGTTGATAGCGGCTCGTCCGTCTCTTTTAGTTCAGTTACTAATAGAAGCGGTCAGCTGTCACCGAAGGCATGAAGACGCTAGGACACGCCCACACAGGCAACTCCAGGAGGCCCAGCTGAGGCCGTAACGCTTTTTCCAGACAGTTTATTAATACTTTCCTTCATTTGTTCATATTTTCTTTCATTCTATAAATATTCTGTTTTCTAAACATCCTGATATCTTTCTGTCTATTGTGTTGATAATTTAATGTCAGAACATTTTATTAATTTTCTTTCTTCATCTGCAGCTCTATCAGCCAATCAGCTGACAGTACCCATGGGGATTGGCTGAACGAGCCAATCACCTGCTTCATCATTCAGAGCATTTTATCCAGAGCTCACACAGGTTCGGGAGAAACTCCGGGGTTTGATCCCTTGCTCAAGAGTACTTCAAGAAGCAGACTGGAAGAGTTGGGGGTCAAACCGCTGACCTTGCATTGTTAAAACCTCGTTAAGGACCTGGACAGTCCTGCGTTTACGCTCACACACACTCACCTGAGGGTCGACCAGCCAGCCGTGGTACAGCGGGATGTCCAGCAGGTCGAACACGATGCACTCGGGCGTGTATTCAAAGTCCGTGACGCCAGTGAAACGCACATTGACGTCCAGCCCCGTAGACAGCTTCGGGAGGACCGCCATGGCGTCGCTCATGTTCTGCAAACACACACGCCCACGTTAAGGTCTCCTCCCCAAAACGGTGTGCTAATTGAAAGCGTGTATGGGAACCAGCATGTCCGTGTGCTTCCTTGGTACCTGCTGGAAGTTGAGCTCCATGCCGTCGGCCTTCTGTCTGGGAGTGACGGACAGCACACACTCTCCTGAACAACGCACACACAGGAACATCGTCAGCAGGACAGCCCGCCACGACCTGACCAGCTCAAACACTCACAGGTGAGAATCCTGGTTTAACCCGACGTGTTGCAGACCGTGTACCATGTGACCTCCGCGGACAGTATCATTCTCGACAGCTGTGCCAGGAGCGAACTCATCGTCTACTTAACGTGGACCCTCCACGTTTACGAGCGAGCGCCCAGCCTCCTGCTCGTGCTACCCGGCACGTTTAATTTCATCATCGATACGTTTGATACATTACCCACAGTCGCTCTTACCCAGGTGAGCCATCAGGTCCTCTGTGGTGACCACCTCAGTCTGAGCAGGAAGCTTGGCCTGCGGCGCGACACACACACACACACACACACACACACACACACACACACACACACACACACAGGTCAGTTCATTTATAAACTTTATCAAGCGTGAGCGCCGGTGTCTCCTCTTCTGTCCCTCACTAAAAAAGATCAAAGCTGTTTACGACGACACAGACGTCTGCACAGTTACATCATTTTAGAGTGCTCTGATTGGTTCTCAGAGGAACATCTGAAACCACGGTCTACATAACGGTTCATCCAAAGTGTCTCATTAGCTGCTCAACCACCTGAGGCCAGCGGCCGCCACAGGCGAAGCACAGGTGAACCCACAGCACCGGATTCACGTACACCACATGGTTCTAACAGTTAACTTCCTGTTGCCACTAGGGGGCGCTGTGAGTGTTATTGACTATTCTAGATGCGTCCAGGTGTAGATCCCACCAAGCACGGGAAGTCTGGGAGAACACTTATAAGAGCTTCATGCACTGCAGTGCCGCAGACACACCCTTCCAACGAAAAGTCAAAGGCTTTGTGATTTAATGCTGCCACCGCCGTCTTCGGGGCGACCTGTCACAACAGCCCAGTCCAACATCTTCGAGGAGCTCATCCTGGTACTGTGACAGCGCGCATGGGAACTATCCATTATCGGTAGAATCTATACTTACTGATCAGATTCGTTATCGATTCTCCGCTTTGAGGGTGACCGTCATCACTAAGCAGCACATCTAAGACCTTCATGCAGACTAATTTCATGCTGTGGGCCACATGTTTGTTTGTTGAGACTCGATAACGAATCTGATCAATAAGTATAGATTCTATTGATAATGGAATCAGAATTGCTAAATTCTTATTACGTCCCACGCCTGCTGTCACAGTACCAGGACGAGCTCCTCGCAGATGTTGCACCAGGATGATGTGACAGCTTGTTACCTGTTGAAGTTCAGGCGCTAGCTGCTAGGCTCTGGTCTGCATACACTGAGCTTTAGCATCACTCTTGTTCTTGGCTGGCTTAGCGTTAGCATATTGTCTGACTAGCTTAACGTTAGCATGCTCTCTGTGCAGATGTGGGCACAGAGCTGAACTTGTGCTTGAACTTTAGCATCGCGTTCGCGTCCTTTTGTGCAGTAAAAACAATTTCAAGGACCTGAACTACTAGGAAAGGGTTCTCCCATGCCTTCTAACGAGGCCAGCTTCCCTGGGAACCAAAGCCACCTTTCAGCTGCTAGAAATCTGACTTGAACCTTTCCCGGTCTTCGGCGCAAGTCTGAGCATGACAACAACGAGCTCAGACCGACTGGAACCTGGGAGCTCTGAGCCCTGCCCTTCCAAACAGCTGGAACACGTAACATGCACCTCCAGGTTCTTATGTTACCATGACGACGCAGACAGGAAACACCTGCCCTGACTTCCTGAAGGTTCTCAGGCAGATGTTTGTGTACCTGCGTAGTGCAACTTGTTGTCTTTAGATTTGTGTGCTGCAGCTGGGTGGAGATGAACATCCACCTGCCGCTCCGCCCTTTAAATGATGGTGATTCTCACCTTCCAGCGCAGGAACAGCGTGTTCATGATGGCCAGCAGGGGGCAGGGTCCGTTCTCACTCTGGGTGATGATGGGTGTCTTCTTCTCCTTCCAGGTGATCCACTTCACCAGGTAATACGCTGGCATGGAGGGCCCAGGCTCCGGTGCCGCAGTAGGAGGAGCAGCAGCACCCCCTGTGGGGAGGGGGAGAAATGCAGTCACACTCAGCTAAACAAAGTTACATTTATTTGGAGTACTAAGGTGTCATCCCAAAATAAACCCAGAGAAGAAGTGCAGTCAGGCACCAGGCTGAGCACAGTTTCAGTAACATGGACGCCTCACCGGCAGCTTCCAGCGCCGCCTCGTCCTGCAGACTCGGGACTTCGGTGGATGGCGAGCAGCCCTCCGCACCCAGCGCCGAGTACGACGACGACAGGCCGTCATCCACATCCAGGGAGTTTCCTGTTGTCACGACCCCATCCGATAGCTCCAAGCTGGGGATGGAGAATGATGCCGAGTCCGTGGACTCCAACTGGTCGTCTGAGCCACCCGCTGTCGCCACCGAGGAGCTTTCCTCCACGTCCAGACCTGCGGACAATAGAAGCACCATGAGGGATCCTCTGGGCATCTTAGGCCCCGCCCTTCACCCATGTCTCCTCCTCTACCTGGTCCTGCCCCAGCCTCCGTGGGTTCCTCTGTGGTGGTGGCGATTGTTAGAGTCATGTTTTCAGATGATGGACTTGGCGATGATTCTGGCGGCGTGGGTGTGGCCTCTTCCTCCTCCTCCATCGGGACCTTGGCGAGCGCAGGGCTGTCAGCGGCGCCGCCACTTGTGTTGGGGATGTCAGTTCTGAGGTGCGCTGGTGTCACGCTTAAGGTGCATTCTTTGGAGAAAGTCTGTGAGCTGACAGTGGGCTCCTCTGAATCGCATTTCATCTCCAGGTCAGCGATGGCGGCAGGCTGCTCCCTGGACTCCTCCATGATCAGCTGACGGCTTCACAGGCACGACTCCGTATGACAACACGTGGAGAGAGATGACTTAGACGGACGTGGTCACGAGAGAAACTAGACCTCAGCATCGGGTGGCTTTAAGACAGCAGGAGGCGCTCCAACATGGCCGCCAGGAGATCGTCACGAGAGAACGATCACCTGCCCGGCGCCTGCCAAGGGTGTTGGAAAACAGACACACCGGTCTACCTGAGAGCAACCATGGCTGCAGAAAATCTGAGCAGAGAAGAGACGCAGCACGGCCCTCTGACATCAGTCACACCTGAGGAAACACAGAAGAAGAAGTCAGCAAACACACGTGTGTGTGTGTGTCTCTGTCTGTGTGTCTGAGTTGTGGAGTTAGCTCAGAGCTGTGTGCAGCCATGAGGCTGATTTAAAGATGGATTCCGAGTGACGGTGCAGCGTCACCTCCATCCACTAATTTCTCAGATCTGTGACATCACAGAAACATTGTGTGTGCCTCACAGGTGTAAACTCTGATAAACATCTGCACACTCTCCACTTGACGGTCAACACTGCACATCCACCCTCAGCTGTTTGAACGGAAGCAGCTCCCCCCAAGCTGTGGGGTACAGCTGTGACCGTGAGAGAAGCAGGGGTGTGGCTGAGAACGCAGACCGGCACCTGGACCGCTGCTGTACACCTGAGCTCCGAGCCTTACAGGTGACCTGTACTGGGGGGGTGGCTGCTTCACTCCCAAGATCGACGTGAAGGAAAGTTGTTTCCCATGACGCTCCTCAAATAGGTGAGAAGAGTTCAGCGGTGACTTACGCTCGCACACACACGGGTGGCAGCCTCAGCTGACCCCGGTCTTGCGGAGCGGTCGGTTAACCCTGCTCTTCCGGTTAACCCCGACATCCGGGCCAGTGCCCTTCTCCCGAAAACCGGTCAGCTTACTGGGTCCGGCGCGGATTCGCGGAGAACGCTGACGCTGGCAGATGAACGCGCGTGCTACCTGTTTACATTCCTCTCCGCCAGGTTCATAGGTCCCGCCCACATCCGCTAAGCTTCAGCAGCCTACGCTGCCTGTTAGCCAACTGGCTAGCTGTGAACTTTTTCTGTCGTAAAATTGTCATTAATGTTCACGCGCAGCAGCTCGTGAGGGCCTGGGAAGAAACGCAGAGAAACCAAACAAGCGGAACTCCGAGCGGAGCGGGAAGCCGCTTCAACACGAACCGTACAGATGTTACACACCGCGTTAGCTTAGCATGAGCTAGCTGGCACTGACAGCCAAACGCGATAAGACTTTTTTAACTTTATGTCCTTTTTGGTCTCTGAGCGGGGCAGCATTCACAGCCACAGCGGCGCACTCACCTCTCAGACCGCGGGCACGCGCTGTCGGGTTCGGCCAATCAGAAACATGAAGAAAATAAAACGTTACAAACAAAATGTGACGTTTTCACAGCTTCAACTCGCGTCGTACCCTCCTGACAGAGCAACTTCTACTCGGTAAACGTCACGTCCGGTCTCACCTTAGCTCCCTCACCTTATTCCACAGAGTGCGTTACATCTGTGGACCACGGTAACATGGGCGGGCGGTGCGCTCACCTTTGACTGTTTTCGTACAAACCCCGCCTCCATTACCCAGGCTTCACGAATCGAGCCGAGGTGGACCGAAAACTGGGCAGGGAGAGTCTATCCAGTTGACTCCGCCTCCAATCCAACCAACCAGACGTGAAAGTGTTCTGTTTTGTTTTATTAGAATTTGTTTATTATTTCAAGTACATATAGAAAAATGGCAACTAGAGCTGCATAAATTCAATGGATACAACGAATTGCCAGAAGGAGTGATTACAGTAACAATATAACCACATAAATCAGAATCAGAATACCTGGGGGAAATTATTTTTTGTTACAAAACATACATAAAACAGAGATAATGAATGTTGACAGTGACATAGATGTGTACACATGTCTAAGTTGCAAAGTTGAGTGAAATGCTGCCTTTTAGATAAACAAAAACAAACAACAAAGGGTAAATATATTATAAAATAAGATAAGATGACCTTTATTAGTCCCACAGGTGGGAAATTTGTTTTGTTACAGCAAAAGTGCAAAGTTATGTAGCAGAAATTAGAAAACACTGGAATGCAATAAAATACAATAGAATAAAATAAAATACTATATACAATAGAATAAAATAGAATAGAATAATATATACAATAGAATAAAATACAAATACAAATACTATATACAACTGAGTAGGAAAATACAAAAATACAACTTCGTCAGAAGAAGAATTGCATAAGAATTGCACATATAGCAGTCTTATTGCACATGTGTGGATGTGTGTGTTTGATCAGCTGCAAAAGTCTTTGTTGTGGAGTCTGACAGCAGTGGGGAGGAAAGACCTGTGAAATCTCTCCGTCCCACACCGTGGGTGCCGCAGTCTCCCACTGAAGGAGCTGCTCAGTGCTGTCAGAGTCTCCTGCATGGGGTGGGAGATGTTGTCCAACAGGGATGACAGCTTAGCCACCATTCTCCTGTCACTCACCACCTCCACTGGGTCCAGAGGCCACACCATAGAACATGGCTATTCAACTACGAAGTTAGTTGGGCCAGATTTTCAAACCGAGGAATTTATCTGGGCCAGATATTTTTTTTGAAGCCGGTAAGCAACAGATCATGATCAATTTCAAACCCACACAACTGTACTGGAAAACAAGTTCTTTTTTTTTATTCCTTTTCCCCTGTAAATCTGGTGACCTCACAAATGCACACCAAAAGGTCCCTTTTAAAAAAGGGGGGCCATAACTAAACTATTTTTTGCACATTTGAAATAATAATAATAATAACAAAAAAACATTTTGATAATTCCCTTTCAAATTAAAATAAATATTTCGCTGACCACTCATTTTTCCTGCCATGGATGGAGACACGCTTCATATCCAGACCATTTTCCTCAAAAAGAGCTGAAATCTTCTCAAACATTATTTCGCCAGCTGTGTGTCCCTCTAACGGTAGTAAGCCGAGCAATTTCCCATCCAAAAAACGGACATATACGCACAACTGTGCATTATCAGTTCTGTCTGTGATCTCCTGCTATAGACATTACATCAGTTTTCTTCAGGTCATTTAACAGCATTTCAAACTCGTCTGACGCCAGAACTTCAACTCTACGAATATTTGAACTGTCCTACAGGGGTACGTTTTTAATAGCAGATGTCACACTTACTTTAATTTATTCATCACTTTTCACCGCATCTACCACGGCCAGCATGCAGTATTTCACCGTTTCAGAATCTGTGAAAGGCCTTTTCTTCTTCGCCAAGAAGCAGAAAGGGAAGATGCTGCAGCTCTCTCTTGGGCTGTACAGGACCCTCACCATGGTAGTACAACTCCTGTTGTACTACCATGTACATTGGTAGTACATCTTACCATAATGTAATAATAATGGTAATAATTACAACATGGTAATAATCTTACCATGTTGTAAGATTATTAAACTCGGTAAAATGAATAAGTATTTGTCAGTCCGGGCAGGGTTAAACCGACAGTTTTCATTGTCAGTTTCATTTTGCGCTTTAGGAGTGAGAAAGACGTGCTGTTGTCGCATCATATATTACAATGATTGTTTAATATGTTTACATCACGGTGCATTGTGGGTTAAATATTGCTAGGCTACTAGAAATGTTGCATTCACAGTCTACACTACGCTGTAGGAATTTTTAATTTTTAAAAAAATTAATGAATGAATTAATTTTTTTGCGTTTTCTCTATGTTTCTGCCAGGACCACAGGCAGGGCCACTCGCAGGTTGCTTCTGGGCCGCATTTGGCCCGCGGGCCGCCATTTGAATAGGCTTGCCATAGAAGATGGCTGAGGCCACCACAGAGTCATAGAAGGTCTTCAGGAGTGGGCCCTCCACTCCAAACGACCTGAGTCTCTGCAGCAGGTACAGCCTGCTCTGCCCTTTCCTGTAGAGGGCGTCTGAGTTATGAGTCCAGTCCAGTTTGTTGTTCAGATGAACACCAATGTTTCAATTATCCATAATTCAGGGGGTTGTGAAGCTCATTTTGTAACCGGAAGGTCGCCAGTTCGACCTCCGCGTACACTGACGGCCTCTGACTGTAAAGTCATGTTAATGTCATGTTAAGCATTTTGTTAACAAGGCGACAGTGTTGGGGAGTAACGGAGTACATGTACCGCCGTTACGTATTTAAAATACAAAATATGAGTAACTGTATCCGTTACAGTTACCGTTTAAAAAGGTGGTATTCAGAATACAGTTACTTTGTTGAAATAAATGGATTACACGGCGGTACTTCCTGTTTCATATGTTCGGCTATGCCTTCTCTATGTTTGGTAATTCCACGCCGTTGGAAACCCAAACAAAACACGCATTAAGAGGCTCAAATGCCCGTGTTTCAATCTCGCGTCTCATAATGACGTGAAGAAATATTTTTTTAAATGATTTAATATGAAGGCAACAGGCAGAGTGTTACAGACATCGCCCTAAAGCCTGATGGGCAGTGTAGTCTGTGCTGCAGGGAGGATGGACCCGTGATGTGTCTGTGAGTGAGGGAGAAAAAGGAAAAGTAGGAGCTGTCACGTAGCAGAAACGGGAGCTGGAAGCATGTAAATATAATAATAACCACTGCAGCCAAACAGAGAGCCTGACGAGCCCAGCTGTAAGTAAGCTGTTAAGACTCGACTGTACACCGTGTTCGTGTTTTCCTCTGAAACAATAAGCTCCGTTGGAGCAGCCTTTCAACGCCTCTCTCTGTCTCTGCTAGCAAAGTGACCCAGACAACAAAGTAAAGCTAGTTTTCAGCTACGAGCCGACACGAACCCGACGTATTAGTCAGAGGTCCCTTTACTACGGTTTGGAGCCGCTCACCTGTTTTATATACGCGCCGAATAGTTTCTATACGAGATCGCTGCAAAAAGTGCAGCCTGACCTAATGTCCACCTACTGTTACTCATTTATATTAAGATTTGAATCTAGCTGGTGTTGGTGTGGAGAGTAGCCTTCAGTAATAGTAATAAATCACATTCATGTAGCTGTAAAAAGCATGATCATATATTAAGTAATCCAAAGTAATCAGGATACGTTACTCTCATTGAGTAACGTAACGGAATATGTTGCAAAATATATTTTGGGGCATGTAATCTGTAATCTGTAGTGGAATACATTTTAAAAGTAACCTTCCCAACACTGCAAGGTGATGGGTTGATATCCTCCTTAGGTCCCTCCCTTATGAAGACGGTCCTTGAGTCATTTCCTCATTATCCAGTTACACTTAATGACTTAGTTGGTATAATGTTAAAATGAAACCCTCGCTAGAGTTCGTACCTTCCTCTGTCCTGTGTTTAACCATGCTAAGGCAATTCCCTTACTTAACACTGTAACCCCTAACACGCTGCTGGCCAAAGGTTTTTACAACACTTTTTAAAATTACTATAACTTTTGAACAGATTGTGAAAGCAGCGATTCTGCGCTGTTTAGCGATATTAGAGTCATTGCTGTAATCCCAAGCACGTGTCACTCAGCCCTGGAGAGGCTGCTTCACTAAAAATAGCCTCTGTGCCAAGACTGAGGCCATAATTACAGCTCCTCAGTGATCGCTTCTGTTTGCTCATCTGCAGAAACCAGTGTTTGTAATCGCAGTCTGCAGACCTTTGGTTTTAAACCATGTTACATTAAAAAGCCCAGAATAAAAGATGCAGACACACTTTTTATGTTTTTGATCTCTTTACTTTCTCAGGTGAAGTCTTGGTTTCTGATGGTAGGTGGTTTCTCTAATTGGGAATCTTGATACCTTCACCTTCAGCACAGAAACCTGCAGAGAGAAACAGACAGTTGCATCACCTGATTCACCTCAGACTGATTTCTCAGATTCTGGTGCAAACAGTTAAAGTGAAGCACTTTTCTCTGGGTTGTAGATGAAGTCCGGGTCTCCGGAGAAGCCCAAGCATGTTGCCTGCTGCTTGAAGTGTTCCAGCTCCGGCTCCTTCAGGGTTGACTCTTTGCCTGCAAACAAAAACACTCAAACGGATGAACATTTTGGATTTTAAATGAGAATTTTAACTTCTGTGTCTAATTTTCGTCCTACCCAGAAGATAAAGGGAATGAGCAACGAACTCATCGCTGGCATCTATATCGATCTTCAGTAATTTAAGCAGACGTTTGGTGTTTCTAGCCGTGCTGTTTATCACGAAGACGAGGCAGCCGTCACAGCTCGGCAGCAAGTAGAACGAAGACGTGGAGTTGGCCACTGGGAACAGAAAAATTTCATGTAATAACAACATGATCTTCTGAAACAGGAAGTCCAACTGCACCTCGAGGACTGAAAACCTCACGTAGGAAAACGCCAGAGATCAATTTACAAGAGACAAATACACAATCTAATATTAAAAGACAATTAAATCAGACACAAAGAGTTTAACTGAAAATAACTTAGATGATATGCAGGAAAATGACACAAAAACCTGGGGATGAATGTACAATCATCTAAACAAAAAAGCAGCTAAAAATCCCCAAGAATGACCTTAGATAGAAGAAAAAAGAACTGAAAAATATCAAGCTGTTTGAATTAACCGATTTCAGAGAAAATATGAGTGATGGAAGAAACAATATTACTGGAAACAAATGAAAAAGTTAATCTAAAATAAGACAGAACAGGAAAAAGAATCATCCAAACTTTGCAGCTTTTATGTTTGAACTTCTCTGTAGTGTGTCAGGTCGAGTGGGTTGCGTACTTTCCACCGTGGCAGTGTTTCCTTCAAAGGTTACGTTCGTCGTTGAAGTCATGCAGGTTCCATTCCTGAGAACATCAGAGAGAAAGAATAAACTCACGCCCACTTCAGAAACTCTCTTGCCCTCAGTTACTGTCTGTTGCCTGCTGCCCCCTGCTGACCTCTGTTATGCCCCGTTACCATTTGCTTCCCTCTGTTGCCTCTTATTACCCCCTGCTGCCCCCTGTTGTGTTGTTACTGTCTGCTGCCCTCTGCTGTCCCCTGCTACCCTCTGGTGCAGGATGGATGGGCTTAATGGTAACAGATGTTGATGCATGTGATGAGCTCACATCCTGTTTTCCTGCAACATGACGACCTCCCCAGAGCGCACTGGTGAGGCGCTGATCTTCACCCAGGAGCTGTCGGTCAGGTTCAGGAAAGCTTTGTAGACGTCGTGACTGGTGTAGCCCAGCAGGAAGTTCACCCTGCCATACATCTGCACAGACAAGGAAGTGGCCTAGTCAGCTGACACGCTGCCTGCTACATGAGTTTTATTAAATAAACCAAAAACATGACAGCGCTTCGTATCCTGTTCTTCCTGACCCAACAGGAAGCTGTCACACCTGAAGAAAACAGATCCCTGTTTGAATCTCACTGACCAGTCAATAAGTCACTAATCATAATCAACAATAATAATAATAATCAATCGACAATCACTATTACTGACAATAACTAAATAAGACAGGAGAGGGCGCTGTCTGCACACAGTGGTTAGCACTGTGTCCTCACAGCAAGGAGATCTGGAATCTCCCATCTGGCTGGGTTCTTCCTGTTTTCATGTTTTCTCCATCCACACACTTCTCTGTGTTAGCCCTGCCACAGGCTGGACACCTGTCCAGGTGTGCCTGCTTCCTGTGATAATGGAGATAGATGTCAGTCTCCCTGCGACTCTGACTTATAATGGAAGTGGAAGAGAATGGATGGGTGGATTTTATGTAATTTTACTTTTAGCCTTTTGATACTAGTCACATTTTTGGGGTTTTAAGGCTCGACTTCTGTTGTTTCAAATGTGCTTCAGTCACTCAGGAAACATGAAATTAACAATGCTGAGCTCCATTTTTGTGGAGCCTCAATTTTATCCCACAACTTAGACATTCACATTACTCACACTCTCATAACACATGTACGATCTTTTTTTTTTTTTTGTTTTTTTTTGTTTTTGCCGCCTGTCCCATTTGGTTCTTTAGCCATCAGAATTGTTGTCTGAAGACCAACAAGGATACCCAATGGATTTACTTTGCCGTGGCATTATTTTCAGATGTTACAGACGGGACAGACATGAGTGAGAGATAGGAAAGGGAGAAAGAAAGAGGAAGGAAAGGAAAAACAGAAGGGGAGAGGGACAGTGAGAAAGGGGGGGAGAAAAAAAATAAAAATCTCCTGGATCACCTGTTGAGAGAAGAATAGAAAACAAGCAAAAAAAGACAAAAAAAAAAAGAAACAAAGCAACATA